>NW_027137583.1:255342-436652 GCF_001692895.1 Cenococcum geophilum 1.58 | reverse complement strand
ACTTATAGATAGCCTATTTAGTTAGTATACTATATACTACTTTTCTATAGCTACTACTTAGTAAGGTACTAGCTATTTACTAATATAGGTATAAATAATATTGCTTATACTCTTTATAAGTAGGGGCTTATAAGTAGTATTAATATAGCTTATAGGCTAAGGAGTTCTTTAATAGTTCTAAATAGTATATAAGATCTAATAGGAGGATACTAAAGGGTACTCCCTTTTCTAGCCCCTTAAAGACTAAATATCCCTACCTAGCTATAGGTAGTATGCTAGCGAATTACTAGATACTTCTACTACCGCCCCCTTTAAATCTTCTAATATACCTAAAAAATATAGTATATAAGGTAGACCTAAAGATATAAAGATATATTAGTTTAGTAAAGGTAGAATATATAAAACTAACTAAAAGGAAATACTTAGGATTTTCCCTCTATAGGAAAAGGCCCTATAAAGGGAAAACCCTAAGTATTTTCTTTTAGCTAGTTTTATATATTCTACCTTTACTAAACTAATATATCTTTATATCTTTAGGGTCTACCTTATATAACTATATTTTTTAGGTATATTAGAAAGATATTTAAAGGGGGCGGTAGTAGAAGTATCTAAGTAATTCGCTAGCATACTAGCCTATAGTAGGTAGGATATTTAGTCTTTAAGGGGCTAGAAAAGGGAGTACCCTTTAATATCCTCCTATTAGATCTTATATACTATTTTAAAACTATTAAAGAACTTCTCTTAGCCTATAAAGCCTATCTTATTACTACCTATAAGGCCTCTACTTAATAGAAAGTATTTAGGTAATATTATTTTATGCCTATATTAGTAAATAGCTAATCCCTTACTAAGCGGTAACTATAGAATAGTAATATATAGCGTACTAACTAAATAGGCCACCCGTATATATATAAAGGTAAGTATTTAAAATATAAGTACTATATTAGCTATACTATTGTAGGCTAAACCCTCTATTTATAGTAGAAAGGGGACTATAGAATTTTACCTTTATAGTATTAACTACATAGGGTGTTCTTTATAGCGCGTCTTATATTTTGCTACCTCCTTCTATATCCTTCTATTTAAGATTTACTTATCTTAATAATTAGTGTATAATTTCTATCTATATAGTAAACCTTTTAACCCCCTATTACTATTATAGCCAGCTCTCTAATAGTATAGACGTTAGGTCTCCGCACCTAGTAAGGCTAATAGTTTCTATATTATTTCCTTTCTCTCTTAACGATAGACTAACTTAAGGGTAATCGGTAGGCGTTAGCATTAGCTAAGTATATTTAGGCGATATACCTTCTTATGGGCTATCGCTTTTAATAATATATCTTATTCCTTATATAATTTTAGTATTTTTAGTAATATATTTGTCTTCTACTAAGTAGCCTTATAAATATAACGTACTCTCTATATAGCCTAAGTTACATATAATCTATAGATAGAACTACTACTTCGCGTTTTAATATAGCGCGTAGTATTCTCTAAGCCTATATTTCTATATATAACTAGTTTTAAGCTAGCTAATAGCGCTAGTAAACTTTTTACTAGTACCTTCCCGCCTAGTCCCTAAGCTCTAGATTTAGAGCCGTATAGCATTATTAGCCTTATTACCTATATATTAGTAGTAGGCCTATATATTTAAAAAGGGCCCTATATAAAGTTATAATTTATAATACTACCAAAAATACTACTACTTCTCTATAATCGCCTATATATAATATACTTGTTTTAGTTTAACCTAGAGTTTATTTAAACCCTTAAGGGTAGCTTTCTAGTTTTACTTCGCAGCTCTAGATATTTACTATTAAGGCTAGGTTACTACTTACCCTTTTTTCCCTTATAAAGTAGATAAGCTAGTAATTATCTAATACAAATTTAGCGCTATATTGTTTTGCTTATATAATGTACCTATTATATGCCTAGTTTAGCCTAGTATAGTTTTCTACTACTATATTTCCCTACGTTAGGAAAAAATTTACCAGCATTTTCGCAGCATTTGGCGGCATTTGCGGCTAAATGCGCAATCCGCGCACTATAACGTGTAGCGTATAGTATTAACTTAGGTGCGGCATACTGCTGCATCTAATAACGCGATGCAGCATACTGCCGCATCTAATAACGCAGTGCAGCATACTGCCGCATCTAGCAACGCGGTGTAAGTATACTGCCGCATCTAACAACGCGGTATAGCATTCTGCCGCATTTAATAACGCCGGTGCAGCATTCTGCCCGCATTTAAATAACGCGGTGCAGCATTCTGCCGCATTTAATAACGCGGTGCAGCATTCTGCCGCATCTAACAACGCGGTATAGCATTCTGCCGCATCTAACAACGCGGTATAGCATTCTGCCGCATCTAATAACGCGGTATAGCATACTGCCGTATTTAGCAACGCGGTATAAGCATACTGCCGTATCTAATAATATAGTATAGTATACTGCCGTATTTAATAACGCGGTACAGCTAATTGCGTATTTGCAGCTATATAGGTAAGTAGTGCCTTTATTCTATTAAGCTCTCTCTATACTTAATACGTAATTAATATATAATACCCCCCTCGCGTATTCTATATATCTTACTTACTTTAAGTAATAGATAAGCATTACTCTTCCCGCGTACTTAATAGTATTTACTTAGTCTACGCGGTTAGTAGTATTTACCCATTCCGCGCAATTAGTATACTTTACTTAGTCTATATAGTTAGTACCCTTTACTTATTCTACGCAGTTAGTACCCTTTACTTATTTTACATAGTTAATATTCTTTACTTATTCTATATACCTAGTATATACTATATAAAGAATATATTTTAACCTAATAGTAGTATAATATAACCTTAATACGCCTAATAACGCCCCCTAGTTAACCTGCTATTTTAAGTTTAATATTTATATAAGTCCTACCGTAATAGTAGTACCGCACTATTAAGCCCCTAATTATCTTTATTCTCGCCGTTATTCTTACTATTATTTTCCCTATTTATTCCACTACCTTCTCTACTCTTATTCTCTTTATTGCCGTTATTTTCCCTATCTATTCCGCTACCTTCTCTACTCTTATTCTCTTTATTAGTAAATTTTAGTATTACTAGTTTATCTCTACTCTATAGGCGGGCCTTTATATCCTCTAGTATAGCACTATCTATAATATCTATAACCTTAAACTCGCTAGTGAAAGTACACTATAAAATACGGTAATTAATTCCTATTTCCTGTTTATTATTACCTTAAATTTATTTAAGGCGCACTTAGATAGCGTTAATATTATAGTTATATAGTATTAAAATTGTTTTATTAATATACTGCAAAAAGGAGACCTTATATATAGTTTTAGGGTTTATTCTTTACAATAAATATACTAGGCTACTGTTGTCCTATTATATTATCTTTATTACCCTATATATAACAATTAAAATGGCGTAATATTATAATATAGGAAACGGTGGTAAAGTGCTATAGTATATAGCAAGTATTGCGATATAATATTGCGATATAATTAATATAATATTATATGTTTATACTTACAGTATATAGTTATTAAGTAAACCTATTATTATACTTAGGATCTAGTTCCTCTAGATCTTTTATAGTATCTTATCTTTAGTTATATTCCGTATTTTATTAACTTATTATAAAAGGAGCCTATATAGCCTTTTGTTATACTTAGGTTAATAGCTCTTTTAGGTATTCTATAGTTGCTCCTAACTATCTATAATATACTTTAGTAAGTATAGTAAGAGGCTTTCTATAGATTTACCTATAATTATAGCGTTAGCTTTAAATTTATAAATAACTTATATTCCGCTTCTATAGTCCTTAAGAGTATATTATATTAGCTATAATAGGTAAGAAGAGGTTAGTATTATTTTTATTAAGGGTAAGTAACCTTAGCCTAGTATTAAAGAACACGCGCTTAATATAACGTGCAATAATTAGTACCCTAAATTTTATCTCTCTATCTTAGCCTTAGTTAGTTAGGTATAGTAAAAGGTAGAGTATTAACTAGGCCACTAAGCGTAAAGCGGTTATTCTTAAGTAGTTCCGCTACTTCCTCTACTATAGCCTTAGTATCTAGTTTAGGCAGTTATAGCTCTTAGCAACAGTATTATATACTATATTAATTATATAATACTAAAACACGCTAAGCTAGTTATATAGCTAGAAAATTAGTTAGTATAGTGCTACTAAATCTAAGGACCGCGAACCTTGCGTGCCGCCGGCCCTAGTAGTATACTTAATACTCTATTTATTAGGTTTTTATAACGGTTTATAATAGTAATTACCTCTTTCTATATCTACTTTATTAGTGTATTTAGACCACTTATATTTATTTTTGGCTAGGGAAAGAGATAGAGCTTTTTAGGTATAGAGCCTGTTATTACTTATATAATAAGACGTATCTAAGCAATACTATATATCTTTATATTAACTAGGCTAAGTAACTGCTTTATATGTCGTCTAAAGTTATTCTATAGCGGTTATTTATTTAAGTAATATATATGTTTCTTTTAAGTATAGGTTTTAGATATCTTATAGTCGCTTAGGGTTTATAGGCTTTTATCTAATAAAAACAGAACTGTCTATTAGGATAATGTTATTAAAATTAATAATAATAGGTTATATTATGGCATATTAATAATAGCCTTACCTTTTAATAGAGATAGTTATGGTACGTCAGGAAAACGGGAGGGTAGTAGGGGCTAGCTAGGGGCTAGCCCGGGGCTGGCCCGGGGTCATTTCAGCTGGATCCGCTGATCTGCTCATGTACACTTATTTACGCTAGCCCGGGGCTAGCCCGGGGCCATATTAGCAACATTAGCAACATTAGCATGTTTTATACGTTTTATGCGTTTCATACGTTTTATACATTTTGTACATTTTATACATTTTATATAATATTTCCTATAGCTGCAATATTTATAATTATAAAATAAATAATAAAATTCAAAATTTAAAATTAATGGTAGCTATAAGGGATATCTCTCGCAGACTCCAAATCGTCAATTGGCGGCGTTCCCGATGATCCGCCGGCTATNTACTNATTTCCTAACTAGGCCTAGTGCCTGCGTGCCTGCGTGCCTGCCCTGCCTGCCCTGCCTGCCCTGCCTGCCCTGCCTGCCCTGCCTGCCCTACCTGCCCTGCCTGTCCTACCTGTCCTGCCTGTCCTGCCTGTCCTGCCTGTCTAACTGTCCTACTTGTTCGTGCCTACCTGTCTATGCCTGCCTGTCGTGCCTACTTGTCTATACCTACCTGTCTGTATCTGTAATTCGGGATAGAGGTCGGCCCGATCGAAGGCTCTGCTTAATTCAATTGCGATTAATTAATATTAATCGAATCGTTCTCTATGGACGTCGCTAGCCTGTACGTATTAAACGGTGGTCGTCTGGGTGCCTCCCCTAAGAGGACTCGATTCGATTCGATTCGATTCGATTTGGTAATAGGGTTATATCGAGGCTCTGGTTCAATTCGATCGACCGATTGAATTAATCGTGGTGTTCATCTGGCTAGTCGTTTTAACGATTATCGTCTGCTCCGGCGACGGTCAATGTGTTCTGGCCGACGTCTACTTACACTCCCTATCTACCTGCTTACTGCACCTTACCTAATACCTACCTACCTACCTACCGCCTGGCCGCCATAACTTATCTGCCCATTTAGCATTTTTTACCCATTTTCTGCCGCCTAGGCATTTCAGCGCCTGACTGCGCCTATTGAATGCTGCTGCCATGTCAGATACCTGTTGTAATGCCAATCTAGGGTAGGATCGAATTCCTCACTCCGATTGCAAGGCTCTAAATTAATTCGAATCGCTATTCTTACGGCGTCGCCGGACTCTACGTATATTACCGAACGGTAGTTACTAGGGTGCCTCCTTTAGGAAGGCCTTGATTCGATCGATTCTGGTACGGTTGATATCAAGGCTCTAGTTCGATTCGATCGATCGATCGAATCGATCATGGGTGTTCGCTGGCTGGTCGTTCGAATGGTCCTGTCGTCTGGTTCTACCGTCGTTCTGGTTCTGACGACCGTCGTCTGGTTTCGTATTTACGACCGTCGTCTGGTTCTGACGACCGTCGTCTGGTTCTGACGACCGTCATCTGGTTCATTGACGACCGTCGTCTAGTTCTTGGTCACAGTCCTCTACTGGCTGCCGTTCTGGTGCTCCCTAGGTAGGGAGGGTAAAGAAAGGTTAAAAAATAAGGTGGCATTTAGGTGTATAAGGGGTATATGCAAAGGCACGTATAGAGGCTGTCAGGAATAGAATGGGGACCTGATGGTACTGTTATATAGGGATTTAAATAATTAGGAAAATTAAAGTCCTGCTAAGAGCCTGCTAAAAAGCCCTGCTAGGAGCCTACAGGAGCCTTTAGAATTTAATACCCTAATAGGCCATAAATGCAATAATAGTAATATATTATTTTATAGCCAGAAGCTAGCGAAAAGCCAGCGTATAGCCCTAGGGTTTGGCTATATGGCGAAAAGCCAGCGTACAGCCCTAGGG
The DNA here is from genome assembly GCF_001692895.1 of Cenococcum geophilum 1.58. NCBI lineage: Eukaryota > Fungi > Ascomycota > Dothideomycetes > Gloniales > Gloniaceae > Cenococcum > Cenococcum geophilum. Next base: position 430,138 of record NW_027137583.1, on the reverse strand, counting down.
TTTGCTAATATGGCAAAAAGCCAGCGTACAGCCCTAGGGTTGCTAATATGGCGGAAAAGCTAGCGTACAGCCTAGGGTTTGGCTAATATGGCGGAAAGCTAGCCCTGGGCCCCAAAAGTACTTTTAGCGAAACCAAATTTCCTGCGCCACTCCCCGTTTTCCTGACGTATAGAGCTTAATATTATCCTTTTTAAGATCTAGATTATCTTAGGAGCTACTACTTAACTTATAGCGTCTTTATTTACTTTTTTACGAGATAGGTAAAGGATAAGTATATTAGTTTAGTAAAACTATTTAGCTTTTACACGTACCTTACTTCCCTAAAAGACGCTAGATAGTCTGGAGTCTTATACCTAATATACTTTAAATAATAACCTAGTTAACTTTTATAATATAAATTAGGCATTTCTTGCTAAGTATATAAAAAGGAGTTTTAATAAACTTATAATAATAAGTTAGGAGGGCAGCCTAATTATTTATTAGGCTTTATAATAGGGCGATTAAATTACCTTACTATGGCGTAGGGTCCTACTTTATATAATATTTTTTCTATACCGCACAGAAGCCTAGTTCCTTGCGATATTTGCCTACTCTTAAGGTAGATAGTACGGTATATAGGATATAAAGGGTAGCTAGCACGTAGAGGGTAATACGTAGTAGTATTATATTCTAGTTTATTATAGTTATAGCAATTTACCCCTTTATTACAATTCGGCGCCGCTAATTATAACTTACTATTATTTTAGCTAAGTTGTATTTATTTACCGCCTAGTATAAGCCTATTTTCTTATATATACATTAACCTATACCCTATTTATTCGCTTAAAATCTTTATTATATATAATATTGTATATATCCTAATTACTATAGTTATTTATAAAGAAATAGTCTATAACGTTAATGTTTATTAGTATAAGTAAGATAGGCCTTACGATATGGTTAATATTATATATCTAAAGGGCATCTAGCGTACGTTTCGTCCTACTATTAAATAGCTTTATACTCTGCACTTTAAGTATTCCGGTTCTTATATTAATCTTACTACTATTATAAACTTAAAGGGTCTCTACTAATACACTAGCATATTTTAGGTATTTACCCTCACTATCTAATTGCCTAGTATCCTAGATTATAAGTAGCAGATAAAGCCTCCCTACTTTATTGCTATAGAGGCTGTTATTTACCCACTTATATTCTTATACTATTACAGCATTATAGCGGGGGGCTTTAGTATTAGCTTATAATAGGGTATATTAAGTAAACACCTTATTAAGCTTATTAGTATTAGTAGTATTCTTTTTAAAGCAAATATAGTATATAACGCTATAATGGATGCTTAAGGGCATCTTTAATACCTAATCGTTATTGGCCTGTAGTTAGTTAACGTCCTAGTCTATTTACTAAATTCCGTTAATCTACTTATAGCATTCCCTTATAAAGGGGGCTAGTTTAGATATAAGGTTAGTAATCTTTATCTAGCGCTATACCTCCTTAACCATACGCTAGATAGATATATTAATTCTCTAGTCTTAAAGTATCTAAGTTATATAGTTATTAAAGTTCTATATATACGAGTAATATACATATATATTAACTATAGGGCCTAGTTATATTATCTATATTACGCTTATTAAGTCTACTATATTAATTATATTAGTTAATACCTATAGCTTAAGTTCGTTCTAAAGCATAGTGTTAAGATATATAGTGTTATATCATAGTATCTACTCTTTATAGTTATTCCATTTATTAGTCCTATAGTAAAATACCTTCTATAGCTTATATACTTACTCTAAATACTCTATATCTATACCTCTAATTACTCCTAATCGCTAGATGCTCTTTAGATAGTAGGTAATAGCATATAGCTTAAGAATATTAAAGTGTAGTAGTCCTACCTTACTTAGTTAAAATAAAAGGAATATATCCTTTATCTTGTCTATTCTATAAATAGCTACTACTAGGTACCGGATAGTTAATTCGTCGTGTAATATATATTAAGATAGTATAGTAAAGTCTATAAACGCCTAGATAAATAGTATAGCGCCTTTATTTTATTTTAGTAAGAGTGCTATAGCGGGGACTAATTGTTATAACAGAGATTTATATATCTTTCCTGTCTATTAGCTGATATTTACCCAGCTATCCTATACTATTATATTAGTAAATTATTCTACCTATGCAAAGCGGGTGGTAATAAGTATATTAATATTTAATATCTCCTAGCCGCAACTATCTGTGCGCGGGATGTTAAGGCCCCAATATTTTTTAGCCTATATTTCGCTTTATATAAGCCCCTTAATCTAGTATATAAGATATTTATTAGTAAGGCCTTTAAGCACCTAGTGTAGGAAATTAGGCGCTATTATCTTATAGATATTAGATAGATTATAGCCCTATATAAAGTTGCGGAACAGCTAAATATAATCTAAGTTATCCTTCTTATTAGTATCGCAACCTTCCTACTACATTTGTATTTAGTTTTTTATTAATTAATATATATAGAACGGCCACAGTCGCTAAATAGCAGTTGTTAGATTATGCCGTTTATTTATATATATATAACAAGTTAAATATTTACGGCTACTTTTAATACTTATAAGCGTGACCTATTCTTTATAATTAGCTATAAATATAGCTAAAAGTAGAAAGTAGTATTAATCCTAGCTATCCGCGTATAGGAGATATACTTCTTCTTTACTAGCTTTCTCTAACGCTATAGGCATTATTAGCATAACCATACTAGTAGTAGGGTTGTCGCTAAAGCATACGTTTAAGGATAGCCATAAAGGTCTTATATTGCACCGCTAGTTATATTATTTAGTTACTAGGTATATAGACTAAGAGGTATATAAGTAGTAATAGGGCTAGTCGATTTATAGATCGTTAAATATGTAATTTAATATTTCCAATTAAAATATAGAGCGGCTATACTTTCTTACCGCCGGTGTATTGTGTTAGTTAGGTCTTGTCGCTAGCTAATATAATCAGCACTATAGTTGCGCCAAGTGGTAGCTGCTCTTACGTCTCCTACTATTAGTCTACTATGTTAAGCTTATTGTATATTCTTGTTCCTACTAATAAGTACTACCTTACTAGCGAGAAAGTTATGTCTCCTTAGAAAGGGCTATAACTAATAAGGAAGGACACGATCTCTAGAGCATTTTGGTAACGTACTAGCAGCTACTAGTCCCCTACGGTTATAATTATTTTAATCTACTACGGTTAATTACTCTTAGATTACATCTATTTTAAAAATAGTTTTGCTTTAATATTATTAGCACTCTAGCAAGAAAAATAGTTAGTAAACACTCCCTAAAGCCTAATATCGTTAAACTACTCATTAATAGCGCGGTTAGAAGTCCTATAGCTTACCTACTATAAGACCTATATATATGTCGTCTCCCCCTTCGCTCCTCCGTCGTCGTCGCTATGGCGCCGCTGGCTATATAGCCCCTAAAGACACGTCACCGGACGCAACCTCTACCACAACCAGTCTACAGCCATCACGCTGCAGACGACCTCCACCACAACTAGTCTACAGCCATCGCGCTGCAGACGACCCCTCTCCAACCTGTCTACGGCCGTCACGCTGCAGACGACCTCTCCACAACCTGTCTACGGCCATCACGCTGCAGACGACCTCTCCACAACCTGTCTACAGCCATCGCGCTGCAGACGACCTCTCCACAACCTGTCTACAGCCATCACGCTGCAGACGACCTCTCCACAACCTATCTACAGCCATCGCACTGCAGACGACCTCTCCACAACCTATCTACAGCCACCGCACTGCAGACGACCTCCACAGCCTGTCTACAGCCATTACGCTGCAGACGATCTCTCCACAACCTGTCTACAGCCATCGCGCTGTAGACGACCTCCACAACCTGTCTATAGCCATCACGCTGCAGACGACCTCTCCACAACCTGTCTACGGCCATCGCGCTGCAGACGACCTCTACCACAACTGCCACCACCGCCACAACATACCATACAATACCGCACTATAGGCGTACCGCAGATGCGCAGATAGGGGTGGCTATAGTGGGGGAGGGGAAGGGGCCGGGCCCGTGTTACTTTAGCACGTTAAAATCTAAGGTGTATAGGCGAATTGGTGTTTATACCCTATACAAGACAACTTCATGAAAATTTTTCCTATGGGAGTGGGTTTATATAACGAGGTTCGCCCTTATAAAATACCATTAGTAGGTTATTTTTGGGGAGAGTACCTATTAATTACTAATTCCCTACCTATTTCTTTAGCAAGGAGAAGAGATAGGGTATAGGATAAAAAGTCGCTTTAGGTAATTGGTAGCTGCTTCCAAGCTAGCAAGCTATTGTAACGCCTCTTATTCTTAAGTGCAAAACTATTTAATAAAAATCTTTCTTTTAGAGCGCTTTTCTACTCTAGGAACGGCAGAATACGGCAAGAATAGATAAAAGAGCTAGGATTTCCTTAGTGCGGATTTTCTTGGCATAAACTAGACCATAGTAAGCAAGATATCAGGACAAAACACCCAATAGGCTAGGAGCTCCCCTAGTATTTAAAACGGGCCAGAGTGTCTACTTAGCTACTAGTACATGTTAAGCTGCCTAGGAAGGATTCATGTATATAGAACTATAGCGCCATAGCCTAGAGGCTGCATGCGCAGTATTATACGTAGTATAATACAATGGATATAAAAAATAAAAATAAAAAAAACCTATATATATTCTGCCTTACTGCTAAATAGATAAAATAGGGAAGGTATCTTATCTAGTGTACTGCTAGTACGCTTAATACGCAGCATAATGTCGTATACTGCCGTAGTATTGTCTATAGTTTATAGATTTCCTTAGTTCCATCCTAAAGGCTTTCCCACAGCGCGGCCAGTGGCCTCTTTAAATGTTTTAGTCTAAAAGACGTCCATAAATATTCTACATCAGGATTTTTTTTTTTGGGGTCGTTGTTGCGGTTTGCGGCAAATTGCCGCAAACCGTACGATCGCGGCAGACGTATATGGTCTATAGCAATTTGCGCAAAACGCACGTTTTGCAACAAAATCGCAGCACCTGATAGCAAATTGCGGCAAAACGCTACCTTATAAATAAATAGCGCGCAAACTGTACAAATTGTAAAAACTGTACGAATTGTAACTATATAAATTATAATTATATTACATAATAACCAAATTATCACATATTCCCATAGATTTCTATAATATACTTTTAAATATATTTATATTATAACTATATAAAATGTAGAGCTATCTACTTTGGGCGTCAAGGGGGAAGCCTCTCGCAGAGGCTCTAAATTTATCTTTACCTACCTACCTGCCTACCTGCCTGCCTGCCTGCCTGCCTGCACCTGCCTGCCTACTTACCTACCTACCTACCTACCTGTCTGTCTGTCTATACCTACCCATCTATGCCTACCTATCTGTGCCTACCTGTCTGTGCCTACCTGTCTATGTCACCTTGATTCGATCGATCGATCGAATCGTTTATCGTGTTCGCTGGCTGGTCGTTTGAACGGTGGCTCTGGCGACGGTCGTATGGCGATGACGACGGTCATCTGGCTCCGGCGACGGTCGTCTGGCTCTGACGACGGTCGTCCAGCTCTGGCGACGGTCGTCTGGCTCTGACGGTCGTCTAGCTCTGGCGACGGTCATCTGGCTCCGGCGACGGTCGTCCAGCTCTGACGACGGTCGTCTAGCTCTGACGACGGTCGTCTGGCTCTGACGACGGTCGTCCAGCTCTGGCGACGGTCATCTGGCTCCGGCGACGGTCGTCTAGCTCTGACGACGGTCGTCTAGCTCTGGCGACGGTCATCTGACTCCGGCGACGGTCGTCCAGCTCTGACGACGGTCGTCTAGCTCTGACGACGGTCGTCTGGCTCTGACGACGGTCGTCCAGCTCTGGCGACGGTCATCTGGCTCCGGCGACGCGTCGTCTAGCTCTGACGATGGTCGTCTAGCTCTGGCGACGGTCATCTGGCTCCGGCGACGGTCGTCCAGCTCTGACGACGGTCGTCTAGCTCTGACGGTCGTCCAGCTCTGGCGATGGTCATCTGGCTCCGGCGACGGTCGTCTAGCTCTGGCGATGGTCGTCTGGCTCCGGCGACGGTCGTCTGCTGGCTGTCGTTCTGGTGTCTTCCTAGGTAGGGAGGATGTAAGGAAGGTAAAAAATGAGGTGGCTACCTAGGTGTATATAGGGGTATACTTGGCAGAGGCACGTGTAGGGCTATCGGGAATATAGCGGGACCCGATGGTGTGTGTCGCGCGCACACACAAAGGCTTTGTGTAGAGCTTCGTGTAGAGCCTCCGTACGCAGAGCTTCGCGCAGAGCCTCGTGCAGAGCCTCTATATGTAGAGCTTCGTGTAGAGCTTATATAGAGCTTTGTGCAGAGCTTCGTGTAGAGCTTCGTGCAGAGCTTCGTGTAGAGCCTCATGCAGAGCCTAGTACGCAGAGCTTCGTGTAGAGCCCGTAGAGCCTCATGCAAAGCTTCGTGTAGAGCTTCGTGCAGAGCCTTGTGTAGAGCTTCGTGTAGAGCTTCGTGCAGAGCCTCGTGCAGAGCCTCTATATGCCAGAGCTTTGTGTAGAGCCTCGTGTAGAGCCTCGTGCAAAGCTTCGTGTAGAGCTTCGTGTAGAGCTTCGTGCAGAGCTTCGTGCAGAGTTTCGTGCAGAGTTTCGTGCAGAGCTTCGTGCAGAGCTTCGTGTAGAGCCTTGTGCAGAGCCTCTGTACGCAGAGCTTTATGTAGAGCCTCGTGTAGAGCCTCGTGCAAAGCTTCGTGTAGAGCTTCGTGTAGAGCTTCGTGCAGAGCTTCGTGCAGAGTTTCGTGCAGAGCTTCGTGCAGAGCTTCGTGTAGAGCCTTGTGCAGAGCCTCTGTACGCAGAGCTTTATGTAGAGCCTCGTGTAGAGCCTCGTGCAAAGCTTCGTGTAGAGCTTCGTGTAGAGCTTCGTGCAGAGCTTCGTACAGAGCTTCGTGTAGAGCCTCGTGCAGAGCCTCTGTACGCAGAGCTTTGTGTAGAGCCTCGTGTAGAGCCTCGTGTAGAGCCTCGTGCAAAGCTTCGTGTAAAGCTTCGTGCAGAGCTTCGTGTAGAGCTTCGTGTAGAGCCTCGTGCAGAGCTTCGTGCAGAGCTTCTGTACGCAGAGCTTCGTGCAGAGCTTCGTGTAGAACTTCGTGCAGAGTTTCGTGTAGAGCTTTGTGTAGAGCTTCGTATAGAGCTTCGTGTAGAGCTTCGTATAGAGCTTCGTGTAGAGCTTCGTGCAGAGCTTTGTGTGGAGCTTCGTGCAGAGCTTTGTGTAGAGCTTCGTGCAGAGCTTCGTGTAGAGCTTCGTGCAGAGCTTTGTGTAGAGCTTCGTGTAAAGCTTTGTGCAGAGCTTCGTGCAGAGCTTCGTGTAGAGCTTCGTGCGGAGCTTCGTGCAGAGCTGGCTTAAGTCGCGATTTTAGCAATTTGCGGTAATTTGCAGCAATTCGCACAGGCTACTTATAAGTAGCTGCGTGTTTGTAGCAAATTGCTGCAAATTGCCGCAAATCGCGACTTACGCAGGTTTTGCAGACCCGATTTTCGCTTGCAACAACGTGCCTAAAAAAAAATTTCCTGATGTAGTTAAAGTTTACTAATCGGTCTTAACTATTACTAGGTTATATACCCTATTAAATATTACGGAATTATTATTATAATATACATCCGCAGCCCTATTATTTAGCTTATTAATAATATTATTGCCTAAAGCTTATATAGGTGGCCACTTATTACCTTGCTCTAATTCGGCCTTATAATTAGTTATATAATGCCCTTCTAAGATTTAATAGTATAATAGTGCATCGTCGTCTATATATTGTGTAAGTGGCCACTTATTATATTACTCTAGCTTAGCCCTATAATAGGCTATCTAATACTCCTCTAAGCTTTAATGGCGTAAGGGTATATTATTATTTATCTCTTTAATATTAACGCCCTTATATCTACCCTTTTTCCGTTTCTGTTGTCTTAAATAATATTATTTATAACAGGTTAGACCACCTATGCTTTTTACTTTAGTTTTATACTTTCTATATTGCTGTTAAATAGAGCTTATTTATAAATTACCGCATTAAGCTATTGTATAATTACAGCACCTGTCGTACCAACCGCGTGCTTACGCGTTCGGTACGCCGAGTACGCGTTTACGCGTTTGGTGCACCAACCACCCGCTTACGCGTCTAGTGCACTTCTAAAGCACTGACTAATTAGGGGGGAAGGCGCATCAGTATATAGACTACGTAGTCTGCTTTATATAATTGACAGTTACCATCCAAACAAGCATACGATACTACATGTATTTCGTGCCCGTGGATACAACTTACTTGTGCTATTAAGTTAGTACAAACACTGATCAGTAAGCGCGTATAGATCAGCAATTACTTAATACCTCCCCCGAGCGATACACACGACAGCGACCACCCGTTTAGACTCCTAGTACGACCTGCTAGAAGGTCGGAAGTCGGGGATTACGGACTTATTACCAACTCTGTATACTTATTTAAGTCTTAGTACGGTTTACCGGAAGTTTATAAACGCGAATACAGACCTTTACGGAACCCCTCTACCTCTAAACCTTAAACCCCTATTCCTATTACACCCTCTAACCTCTTTTTAGACCCCTTACGGAGACCCCCTTACCCTTCTACAAACCGTTATGGATATTAACCACCTTTACGGAACACTACAGGACCTCTACTACCCGCTACGCACTATAATATACTATACAGTATGGCAGACCTAAGAAAGCAAGTTAATAAAGGGCAAGAAAAGTGGAGGTAAGGAGTTAACCTTACGTCTATAAACAATGTTAACAACTATATCAAATTTAAAGTTCTTAAATACCAATATTTTAAGCTTATGGATAACAATCTATGGGAGCAATACTAGGAAGACTTTGCGGACTTTACGGAAGCTATTTTTAAGGCCTACAACCCTACTACTATCCGTAACCTACGAGCCCTCTTACGCCACCAAGGCGTATAGGTTGAAAGGGACAAATAAGTTACTGTTGTATAGTCTTTATATAATACAATATATAAGAAGGACCAAACGGAATAGACTAAAGAGGAAATTCTAGACTAGGTTAAAGCTAAAAATAAACTCCTTACTTTTTCCAAACTTAATAGGATCGCTAGCCTTATACCTAACCTACTTAACTAAACTCGTCCTATAAACCCAAGCGATTTTAGAATTAATCTTACGGGCTAAAGTATACCTAGTACTCAAGTTACGGACCGTAATACCCCCGTAAACCAAACTATGGACTATAATACCCCCGCAAACCAAAATACGGACTAAAACCTTCCCGCCGTTATCTAAGTTATAGATCCGCAACCCACCTAACTAAAGACCTATGGTAAGGAGCTAGCTAACCTAGCTAAGCTCTATACCAACAAATCTAAGTATAGCGGCGAAAACGATAACTTTAACTTTAAACTAACCATCTTTATGGACCTCTGCTAGAAGGCTGATATTCCTAAACAAGAGTTTAGCCAAGCCTACTCTACCATACTGCGCGGCCTAGCACTCGACTACTACTATACTAACCTTAAGAGCAACCCCCTTGGTGTTCCTTTTGATAAGCTATGCGAAGCTATATATAACTACTTCGAAGGACCAGAATATAAGCGTGATATTCTTACCCAATGGAATGCGACCAAGCTACGGACCGTAATGGACAAAAACACTAAAAAATCGACTATAGAGTGCCTGCAAATCCTTATCAAAGACCTCCGCCACCTATAGCACGGTCTTAATATCAAGCTTTAAACGGACGACTTTCTGCATAATAAACTTATTACGGCCTGCTAGGAAGTAGAGCCCTGCAAGTACGCCTGCTATAAGCCTGCAGATACTTTAGCTAGCCTTATTAATGATTTACGCTCCTCTATTGCAATGTATAAAGTCTTAAACCCACTAGGTAGCACTTAAGCCTTTATTACGGATATTTAATATCCGTAAACAGACTTAGACGTCTACTTTACGGACCGCCGCTACCGCTAGCAGCACCCGTACCGACCAAGTCCTACCCATAACCCCCGTAGCAACCCCCGTATAAAAACATACCCCCACAGATAAACTAGCTAGAAGTGCTTTATATACAGTAAGGAAGGATATTAGTCTATAAGGTATACCTAGGAAGAACGTGACAAGTCCAGGAAGAGACTTAATAGCTATATTAACCAGTTTATTTTGGAATACAAAGGAGAGGAAGCAGAAGAGCCCCCTGATGAGTTAATAGAAGCCCTTATAATTAACTTTAACTCAGACACTTAGGAATAAGAGACCTTAGAGATATTCCTAACCACTTTTAGACCTTTTACGGACAGCTAAGCCTTTAATATTACGACCGTATTAGCCAACCGTTCCTTTATATACTTAGTTGCGCCCAAAAACCATTCCGCAAGTACCCCTATTATAGACGTTATAGATTATAAGTAGGACCTATTTGCATATATCACCACGGAACGCTATACCCCTAAAGAATTCTACGGTGTTATAATCGATACAGGTGCCTCTAAGAAGTCTACTATAGGTTACGGATAATACCTTGCATATAGGACTACCGTAAATAACAATACGGATATTAATACTACGCAAAATGGGGCTGTAAACGTCTAATTCGGCATCGGCTTAACCGCATTAATTAGATTAGTTATAGTTAAGACTCTAATTAGCCTAGTTAACTTCCATATAGTAAAAGCGGATACCTCTTTCCTACTTTGCCTTGCGGATATGGATAGGTTATAGGTATACTATAACAACGTCACGGACACCCTAATTGGCCCTATAACTACCCTAGGAAGTAAGTATATTACCCTACCAATTACATAATGATTTGGACACCCGTTCCTTATATAGGGAGAGACTTTACGGACCTACATTTAGGAATCTTTTAACTATAACCCGTGCTACCTTACTAGTACGGAGATCCACCGTTTATACCGCTGTTTCGGCCACCCGTTAGCCGAAAAGCTATATAGAGTCCTTAAACGCTCTAGACATGACGACGTCGATAGGAAGGCAGTTGATTACCTAACTAAATACTGCTCCTTTTGCTAGAAATACGGACGTTCCCTAGGCTAATTTAAGTTTACCCTTCGTAAGGACCTTAACTTCAACCACTTAGTATACGTAGACATTATGTACATTAATGGCAGCCTAGTATTACATATAATTAACGAGGCAACCCGCTACTAAGCCGCCCGTTAGTTGCAAAATATATCCGTAAAGCATACTTGGGATATTTTACAGACCTGCTAGATTAACACGTACGTTGGACCTCCTAAGTATATTACCCACAACGCCAGTAGGAACTTCATTAGTAAGGAATTCTAGCAGTATGCTATGGCCATGGCTATATTAACAAAAACTGTTCTAGTTAAGGCGTATTAGTCTGTTAGGCTTATTAAGCGAGCTTACCTAGCTCTACGGAGAGCTTATTAGATTATTACGGACGAGTATAAGGACATCTAAAAGGAACTGGCTTTATAGATAGCCGTAAAAGCCGTTAATAACACCGCTAGCCCTAACGGACTAGTACCTACCCTCTTGGTTTATAGAGCCTACCTAAGAATAAGCAACCTAGGCCCCCCTACCCCGTCTATTACGGAATGAGCAGCTATAATACGGAAGGTAATGGCTAAAATAGTTAAATTACGGGCTAAACAAACTATTAATAATGCCCTATACTACCGCAACGGACCTAATACAACCTCGGTATATAACCTCCCGCTTAACTCTAAAGTCCTTATATGGCGTAAAAGCGGCAGTTGGAATAGACCTTATTATCTACTAGCCGTAAAAAATAAGACGTGCTGCGTATAGCTTCTTAGCGGGCTAACTAGCTTTAGAAGCACGTCCATAAAACCCTACTTTCGGCCCGAAAACACCTATAACGTTAAGCTAGATAAACTAGAAGCAACCGCCGAACTAGATAAACTAGAAACAACTGCCGAATTAAATAAACTAGAGGCACCCTTACCTACCCTAGAGGTCCCCTAGAAACCTACTAAACCTACTAAACCTGCTGTAAAGCGTAGCTAAGGACGCCCCTATAAGAATCCTATAATAGAGAACTATTTAACCTCTATAGGCACATCCGCAAAGCAATCTCCGCTTATAGATATATTAGTTCTAGTACAGAAAACCCCTTTTACGGACTTACGGCGTAAAGAGATTAACGGACTACTTAAAAAGGGTATCTTTATAATTATAACGGAGAGAGACGTTCCGCAAGGCGTCCGTATATTTAACTTACGCTTTATTAATGAGATTAAGCACCCTAGTACTAACAAAGCCTTTAAGAAATTAAGGCTTGTTGTATAAGCTTATAATAACTAAGAAAAGAACCTAGTCCTTACGCAATCGCCTATAATTTAACGGGTTAGTTAACGGATTATACTCGCACTTATGCCTGGACTACAGCAAACTAAATCTGTAGCCCTTTACTTACGGGACATCTTATAAGCCTATATGCAGTCTAATACCTACCTAAGTAGGGATATCTTTATACGACTACCCTATGAGCTTAACCTACAACTAGGAACAATTTTATGGGTTATAAAACCTCTTTACGGAGTACTAGAAGCCGGAAACTATTAGTTTAAGATATACTACTAGCACCACGTTAGTAAACTTAAAATAGAGCAGTCGACCTACGACCCCTGCCTCCTATACAGCCCATTAAACGGCCTTGGTATTGTTGGACTCCAAACAGACAATACCCTCTTCTTAGCAGACTGGACATTTGTGGACGCTAAAGAGACTAAACTGCAAGAAGCTAAGTTCCTAGTAAAGCCGCGAGAGCAGTTAACTAAGTAGACTCTAATTAAGTTTAACGGAGGCTTAATTATATAAAAGGGCAACTTAATCTAGCTAACCCAGGAACGCTAAGCTTAAAACCTAAAGCTTGTTATAGCAAAGCCTACGGACCTTACCAGTTCCCGCGGAGAGACCCATAAGACTATAAATATAAAGGACTAATACGCTACATAGCGTGCAAGAGGCGCCTATATTGCCATAGTTTGTTAACCTAAATCTACCTACGATCTATTCTTTGCGGCCTAGGCAGTAGACCTATAAGAAGAAAATGTTAAGCAGCTTAATAAGCGCATCTAGTGGTAAATTAATAATGCAGTAAGGGGACTTACTTTTGTACCACTAGACCTGAATTCCCTTAGCCTACTGGTATTTACGGACGCATTTTTTGCTAATAATAAAGACCTATTATTACAAATCGGCTTTATAATTGTACTTACGGACTATAATTAGGACGCAAATATACTGCACTAGTCTTCAATTAAGTGCAAATGAGTAACCCGTAGTGTACTAGCTTCTGAACTATATGCACTAGCTTATGGATTTGATATAGCAGCCGCAATTAAATCAACGGTCTAGAAGATTCTACAACTGGAGCAGTTACCCCTAGTTTTATACACCGATTCAAAGTCCCTTTACGACTGCCTAGTTAAACTAGGTACGACACAAGAGAAGAGGCTTATGGTCGACCTAATGTGCTTATATTAGGCCTATGAACGACGTGAGATTACGGAGGTTAAATGGATCAGTAGCGGAGACAACCTAGTAGACGCTATAACTAAGGCAAAGCTGTGTTAAGCTCTTAAAACCCTAATTAATATAAATAAGCTCAACCTAAAGGTTATAGAATGGGTAGAGCGAGACTAACGGAGCATTTACGGTTCAGCTATGGCCCGTTAGAAGGCCGTACGGTGCATTCACGGCCCGTTAAAAGGCCGTATAGTTCATTTTACGGACCGTAAGCAGGACTTACGGCCAGCTTGGAGCACCATTTGGAAGGCAACCCAGAAGGCACCTTAGGAGGGATTTCCTATGTATTTTCTTATGTGTTTTATGGTTCTATTAAGATAATTACGGAGGCTATATATAAGTAGTTTCATTTTCCAAGTACCGCTAGTGTATAATTATAGCACCTGTCGTACTAACCGCGTGCTTACGCGTTCGGTACGCCGAGTACGCGTTTACGCGTTCGGTACGCCGAGTACGCGTTTACGCGTTTGGTGCACTAACCACCCGCTTACGCGTCTAGTGCACTTCTGAAGCACTAACTAATTAGGGGGGAAGGCGCATCAGTATATAGACTACGTAGTCTGCTTTATATAATCGACAGTTACCATCCAAACAAGCATACGATACTACATGTATTTCGTGCCCGTGGATACGACTCACTCGTGCTATTAAGTTAGTACGAACAGCTATAATTTACTATAGTTTGGTTAAAAGGGAGCCGAAAATAACATCTGTGTAGAACTGTATATTTAAAGTAGTATTTATAGCTCGTGCTACGTTATAAGCTAGTTAAGATAGGAGGAGTATAGTAAGAGTATAGCGATATCCGTAGATACTAACGCGCTAAATAGCGCAACCCGTTACGTTTTGCGCTAATTTACGCTAGATCGCGTTATATTAGGCTAGGAGACTCTACTTATTGCTAATATCGCGCTGCCTCTTTGTTATACTAAGCATAGGATTCTAAATACTACTATTCCCTACTTAGGATACTAGACTATTTTTTACAATAGGACGCGATATATAATAGCGGTATGCCGTAAATGCGGCGTGGTATAACTCTATAAGTGCTATAGACCCGCGAAAAGACATATAGCTTATTACCGGCTTAGGTATCACTGCGGAGAGACTTAATACTATTAAGCGGACTTTTAAGCAGGTTATTATTAAGGACGGCATCCTATATATTTTATTTCGCGAATAACTAAACGATTTACTGCGCAAGCAGGCGATCCAAAAAGTTATCCGTTAGGTGGTAGAATGCGAGAAGGCACTAGCGCTATGGGTATATAAGGCTATGCAGAATATACTAGCCCGCGTATAGTTAAATATGCGTAAGAAGATAAAGGTACTAGGGCGGCCTAGCATTAACTATATAGTGGATACAGAAAGGGAGTATACGGCTGCTGTAAACTTATAGAGTTTGTCCTAGCTTAACTATACGCAGAACTGCGGCTATAATTTTAAATAACTTATTATACTACTTTATAAGCGGAAACTAGATGGTATAAACTTAATTTTAAGTATAGACGTGGCCTTAAGTCTAGTGTCGCTATCTAATACGCCTTAAGACCTACGCATAGTCGAATATTAGCTACTAGTTAAGATGTTTTTAGAGGCTAAGGTAGATTGTAATAAGGAGTAGATATAGGCCGCCTATATAGAGACTATGCCTATCTAAAACGATGGGGCCTTAAGGGCTGCTTTATTAAGGGCAGTTTATTATAGGGTAAGCTAGGTTGTATTTACGGCTATTTATAGAGATAGTATATCGGTGTCCGTTATAATTATAATATATTGCTAACGTTTATTTAGCCCTATTTTTAGCGCGATACGTTTTACTAGGCGGGCTAGAAGGTATTGATTAATTATAGCTAATCTAATCTACGTGGAGATAGTGACTTTAGTTAAGTTTGCCTTATAGTGAGACCTCCTATCGCACTAGGAAGCCCTAAGATTATTACCTATATATATAATCTTAGGTTATCCAGACGTAGTATAGCAAATTGCCTTTACTATAGGCTCTTTTATTGGGGGCAACTATATAAACATTATATTTGTCCTGTGTTTTGCTAGCTAGTAGCTAGTATAGTGGAATAGGTATTATTCTAAGGGCCTATAGTATTAGCGACAAGTTTCTTAAAATATAGTAATGGTGTGCTAATATTAGGAATAGCATACCTAATATAAGTAGGAGAGGGCGTTAGGTTACGTTGCCTTAGCGGCAGCTATAGTGAGAAAAGGATTAGATCCTATTTGAGGTTATTATAGTTTAGCGAAAATAGAGGCGGCCTATACTATATAGAGAGTAATTAATAATAGTTGCGGTTACTAGCGAGATATCTAGACTATAATCTAACTGGTTAAGTACTTAGAGAACGTTTAGTTATAAGTTTAAATTAGAATAAGGGCTTTAGAATAGAGTTAATCTAGAGCTTTAATCTAATTTTAAGGCGACCATTTGGTTAAATTCTAGTTTAACTTAACTTTAGCTACAAATTTTTAATGTTCTAAAAAATACGCTAAAAGTTACTAAAAAGTTGGTAACTTTACTATATATAGAATCTAAACTGAGGTCTTGGCGTTAGTTTAAATTAGGAGCTTAAAGCTCCTTATTTAAACTCTAAATTAAATCTAAAGGCTTTAGATTATATACATCTGTGTAACCTATAGAGCTATAGACGCGTATTAAATCGGGAAGGAACGCGTTTTTTCTACTAGACTTTTAGTTTAGATTTAAAAGTAATAGATTATAACCAAACGACCCCTTAAAATCTAGATTACGGATTAGCATTAATTAACTGCTAACCTAAAAGGGATAGAAACTATAATTACTAGGCTTTATAAATTAGGCTATCTTTACCATAATACGCTTATCTGTTTTAGAGATCTTATTTAGCTATAATATATAATATCGCAATATACCATATTTTACCTAGTGCTATAGCAAAATTACAAATGTTAAAGGCCTATAGCTACTACCGCTCTTAACTTCTATCTAGTGTCCCTATTTAAGGGTCTCGCTGCTAGTAAAGTCTATAATATCCGTTCTTACTACCCTCCTTATATTCCAACGCCACTAACATTCTCTCTATTATCGTTATCCTCGTTATTATCACCGGCACCGCCCCAGCTATTATTATTGGCACCCTCTCTATTAGCCTCGTTCTACGCTTTAGTATAATTACTAATACCGCTAATATTTACTGCACCCGTGAAGTTAGGGATAGTAATAATAAAGTTAACGTTTATGCTATATGAAATGGGCGTATAATTGGCTGTACGCTGGCGGTAGACACGCTATATAGTTTCGTCGACGTTAAATAGGGCGATAAGTTGCTGGAAGTGCTCTTTTTACTTAAGATTCTCGAGGTTAATAAATACCTTATTATCCTTACACCACTTCTTAATTTTATAATATGTGGTGTTTGTAAAGGTCTTATTGCCAGTATAATAATTATAGACTACTTAGGGACTACTAACAATAATAAGGCCCGCTTATAGTCTAGTAATTATAAAAAGGTTCCTTACCGTGTCCTAGACAAATTTTAGCAGACTAGCGACTATTATATTGTATACTAATAACTCCACCTAGCCGCCTTGGATGCCGTTAATAGTGAAAACCTTAATTTCGCTAACTACTAGCGCAAATCCCCGCTACTTGCTGCCATCTTACTAGGTATAGCACCATTCTTTAAGCATATGCAGCGCTGCGGAGTAGATGGCAAGTTAGGCTATATATAGAACGGTAAGGCCAACCTCTAATAGCTTAAATCTAAAGTTTATTAGCGCTATAGCCACCTAGAATGCGCGTTAAGTATAGACTAGGTTATACGTTAATTGGCTAAGCTTATTTACCTATATAGTACTATTAACGGCAAGGAAGGCGATAGGGTGGTCGCAGCGCAGCATATCCTTAAAAAAGCTCGCCGCTAGCTTTAACTGCTCTCGGTCCTTAATTATTAGGCTTATCTAAAGCTGGCCATGCGGTAGGATAGTATTTATAAGATATACAATATTTTTAATAAATTAATGTTGTAGCAAGAACTATACTATATCCGCACTAGCCGCGAGGAGATGTATATAGAGGGAGATGGATTTTTAATAGTGGAATGGATTATCGAAATTGGGACTAAGGATTAGTTTTAGTTGGTATATATTACTAAGGAGAACCTAAAGTATAGGGTTGCTAGCCTAGATCTATAGACCTCTCTAGATTAAATATAGTCTACTTTAGGTAAACCTAGCAAGACTGCCTAGCTCGGACGCCTTCTTGGCCTTATTATAGAAAACTACGTATATAGCGCTGATGGAATGTATATAAGTCTGCAAGACTATATTAGGTGTTATAAGAATAACATTAGCCTTCTTAGCTAGGTCTGCGATGACTATGTTAGCTATAAGTATTAATTATATTTTATTATCTTGCGTTATATTATTACTAAGCGCAAATTAGTATAAGTATTAGCGGAATTTAGCGTATTTAGTTGTATTAGGGTCTATAATAGGATATAAGTTTCTGTTGCTGTCTGGGATACCTATAAGGCGTAATAACTATTAACCTTTAGATAAATCTATAACCTATAACTGCTTATTAAAGCTAGTGGCATTACTAGCCTTAAACATACGGTAGAGTAGAAATGCTATATTTAGCATAGACGCGTCCTTATTAATTATAGCATAGTTATCCTGTTCCTCAAAATACTTAGGATAAGTATTAATGCCTACCGCTGTTCGCTGTATAACGGCATCCTACTTATAGACCTTAGTTTTCGTTAAGCGTATATAGCGGCAAAGGACAATAGGAAATTTAGCGGGATGGCCTTATGTAATCAGTGCCTTATAATCCTCTATAAGCGTATTATTAATTATCTTAGCTAGTATATCTAGTTAGCAATTAAGCGGCAACAGGACCTAGATTCTAGTAAGATCC
The DNA here is from genome assembly GCF_001692895.1 of Cenococcum geophilum 1.58. Lineage (NCBI taxonomy): Eukaryota > Fungi > Ascomycota > Dothideomycetes > Gloniales > Gloniaceae > Cenococcum > Cenococcum geophilum. The sequence goes on along the minus strand of NW_027137583.1, from coordinate 411,642 downwards.
TACTAGGGCAACCTAAGCTAATACTAGTATTATACTAAAATAGTTAGGAAGGTTAATTTCCCAACACTACCGGGGCCTTATATTAGCAAAATACCGCCTATTATATATTTAAGCGCAGTATAGGCACTTGTTTGCTCTTTATTAAATAGCGGTAAAACGGCCTTAAGGGCATTATTAACTAAGTTCTTCCTATACTTAGTAATATTATAATTAAAGTAATTAATATATGGGAGATCTATGAAGTTATTAGACAGCGCAATTTGGCGCTTAATATAGAAACTATTACCTCCTTACTATAGGTGGCGTAGAGTGTTAATCTCTTAGGAGATTCTAACTTTAGGGACATATTTGGTTATAAGACATTTAATACCCTATGCCGTAATTAGGGCCTTACTTAGGTCACTAACTATTATAAAGTTATTGCTGCTTAGGATATACTTTAGAGCGAATACAGGGTTTAGTATAAACTTATAACCTACCTATAGTTAAAAGATAAAAGTATAGTAGTTATAGCCGGAGCTAAAGGGAGTAGTATTAATAATAACTCCTTTCTAGCTAGCCTAGCTATCTATATCTTTACCTAGGAATAAGATATTAATAATAGAGTCGGCATAAAGGGTAAAACCATTAACTATCTAGATAGTAGCGTAGTAGACTTAATCTACGCTACCTAGGAAGGTAATAAGATAAATAATAGTAGGTACCTAGGGGTTCTAATTAACGGCCTTAAGGCTTATAACTGCGGCATAGAACTAGACCGTAAAATACTTAAAAATGTTATTAAATTAATACCTCGCGGGGATTTTATACAATAGTTAGTCCTTTACTAAAAGCTATATGCTAAGCTAGATATTTATATTATAGTTCTTCCACTAGTAACCTAAAGGATTATTAACACTCTGCTATTATAGGTTCGCGTTTAAGCTTATAATATAACTATTAAGCCATTTAGTGCCTAGTATAAAGAAGTAGATAACAACCGCAGGACTATTTAATAGCATGTCTTAAGCTTTATGGATTTACGGCGTAAATAGGCTAAAGTCCCTATTAATAAAGAAGTACTTACTAAGCAATATACGCGTACCTAGTGCGAGCTTATTAGAGGCGACAACGAACCTAATATAGTAAAGTTATAGGGTTATAGTATCTTACGGGAGAATGCGAGTAAGATGCTTAAGCGTAGTTAGATATAATAGTCGTTAAGTAACTAAAGAAGCAGTATTAGCAGTATTAACCTTAACATCGCTAGTAATATTAGCATCTGTAAATCAGATAGACGCCATCTTATATAAACAATAAGTAGGCATTCCACCGGTTTTATAAGATACCTAAAATATAATACCATATACTATAATATACTCTTTAATAATTTGCATAATAAACTAAACTATAAGGTAGTTGTTATTTGAAAGCTAGAGTATATTTAAAGGTTCGGCTATTATAGAATCGCTATCCTTTATATAGGTGTCTGGATTATCTATTAGGCTATCCGCCACCAGATAGAAGCCGGCTATATTAAGAGGTTTAGGCAATAGAGAGGTAGTAGCTATACTTAAAGCGGTAGCACCTAGTGCATCTACCTTACCTAGAGTAGTTACGGCGTCTATTACCTAAATTAAAGTAGGTCTACTTATGCAATTATTAATATTATGCCCTATAACTCCGCAGTTTTTATATACCTAACTATAAAAGATAGTTTAATAGTCCAGGGAGCTATAGTTTAGGTAAGTCCACTTCTTCTTGCCTAATAGCTAGGGATAGTCTTACTTTCTATAGCCTATGGCACTATATTAGTTATATATTATATTAGGATAGTTACTCTTAAGATAACTAGCTTCCCTATAATTATTATATATAGGGTTAGGGTAGTTAACTTTAAGATAACTGGCCTTACTATAGCCGCGATAAAGTTAAAAGGCTTTTTTAAGAGGATAATCGGCGCGTATATGGCCAGTAAATAGATAGAGATAGCATTTTAAAGCGTCGTTAACCAAGAGGTATAGACTACTAAGCTCTAGAAGAAGAGGCTTATTAAGTATAGGGCCCTTACTATTATTTTACGAGATATCAGAGCCCATAGTTACTATAATTAAGGCAATCTTAAAAACCATAACGCCTTTAGCAAACTTTTTATAGTTATAGATATAGTTAACATCGCGAGTTATAAAATAATTAGTAGGTAGGTCTATTTTAGTAGTAGGCTATATTAAGCGGTGGTTTATATAAACGTATTAGTAAATACAGACCCTTTATTATATAGCTAAGGCTAAAGATAAAATAGCTAACTTACTATGTTATAAGGCTCTATAGCTTAAATAGATTTATAAAGACACTAGTTATAAAGGTAGATACTAGTAGGGTAGGAGTAAGGGTAGGTGGTTAGTAGAGTTAGGTTAACTAGTAAAGGTAAGGAAATAAGGCGCGCCCTAATAAAATTATATAAGTAAGGCCTTAGTGGTAAAGTATATAGTTATATACTCTATAGGTTAAATACATATAAGGGTAAATCTATAGTGACGAGACTAACCTATAAAGGAAGACGCGGTATAGTATAAGTTACGGGGACTACCCTACCTAGCCTATCTCTTAATATAGGCTAGGTAATAGTCTAGTACTATTAAGCTTTTATAGTTTATAATATAAGTATATAAACGTATAGAAGGGTAAGAAAAAAGAGAAGTAAATAGTAAAGTAAAAGCATTTTACTATAGGTAGGCTAATTACGTTATAGGTAAACGGAAACTTAAATACTATAATCTGTTAAAAATGTCACTAATAAGTATAGCCTACTACTACTAGAAAGTATAAGTCTTTTTCTTCCTTAATTAGTAAGAGAAAAGGCATTATTAACTAAATAATCTCTTACTAGAGTACTAAGTAGGGAGCGGGATATTATAAGACTATATATAGTTCTAGATAGATCTAAAATAAAGATATTAAATTTAAGAGACTCTAACGTAATAAATACTATAGTAGAATACTAACCTCTTATATAACACTAAATAGATAAATAGCGAGATAAGTTAANATTNCTAAGCGGCTANATNCTAGTATATATAANATNTCTACTNTNNTAAAATNCCCTAAAATNCCGCAAAATNCNNNAAAATGCTATTAATTATATAAACTTATAATATAAGATATAAAACCTCCTACTACCTTTTATAGTAGATATATGTTTAAATAAACACTAGATATTTATATATAGATATAAATCCTATATACTAGATAATTATTATTCCGGATAAACTTATTTAGTAGGCCCTTAAGTACTATATAGTATAATAATAACACTAGCAATTATAAAGTGAGTATAATACGTCGCCGTTTATTAGAAGTACTACCTATTATATACTAAGCACTTTATAGTAATAGAGTCCGTATATATAGATATAGGCTAGCCCTCTAACTCTAATAGCGCATATATTTACCAACTTTATACAATAATAAGAAATATAGTAATGCCTATAATAAGTGCAATATATTACCGTCTACTAGAAATACCACCTATTATATAGTAAACACTTCGCAGCAATAAAGCCCGCATGTATAGACGTAGGCCAGCCCTCTAACTTTAGCGGCGCGTATATATACCAACTCTATATAACAATAAGAAATATAGTAACGCCTACAACCTCCTATAGTCTACTATACTATAATAACTAGTTACCCCTTTATAGGCACTTAACAAATCGCTTATATTAAAAACTATAAGAGTTTAACGGTACTAGACCGCCACCTAGCCCTAAATAGGCTGGGTAGGGTAGTCCCTATAAGTTATATAATTATACCCTTATTTAACTGCATAGTACTAAGTCTAGCCGTATTTACCCTAACTAGTAGCAGTAAACTATAGCTAATTTTACCTCTATGCGGGTATATACGGGCAATTATAAGATCTACCTCTTTACCTCTTCTTAATTAACTTTACTTACTCTACCTTCTATCTCTTTTATAACTAACCTCTAACTACGTCTAATACTAGAGTTATATTAGTGTAGCGCTAGCCAGCTACTATACAAAGCCCTCCTACTTTAATAGTTACCTTTTACTTAATATATACTATAATATTGTATATACCTAACCAAATAAGCGACTTAATAATAACGCAACTATAGGTAAAGCCGGATGTGTAGTATAAGGCGAACCTAAAGCCGACTAAAGATATAGATATTGCCTAAGGCTTTAGAATAAGTATTAAAAACTATAATAGACTAAAAGAGAAGGTTAAAGATATTACAATTAAAGTTAAGCCTAAGCACGTAATATATCGCGGTAACTCTACAATAATAAAAAAAGGGCATATTAAGGGGTTTTGTAAGTAACTCCTGTAGTTTACCAATGCTCTACCGGATTAGAAACTATAGGTGATCCTAAAAATTATAGAAAGTGCTCGTTCTAATCGCGTAAGGAGGGTACTAAGTACCTCTAAGAGTAGGTATACTCTGCGTAAATATACGTTACCCCTAAAGACCGAAGTATAAGATAAGACAACGCTACCTTAGCTGCTGTATATAATATAGCCTATAGACATTACTACAACCCTACTATATAGTATCCCTTCACCTTAGCTAGTAACCCTAGCGGTAAGTAATGCAATTAATATAGGAGATATTGAGATTAAAATCCAATCCATAGGCTTAATAGGTAGGTTAATAATTAGGGTAGTTTAAGTCTTATATCTAATAAGCGGAAACCTATATATAGCTCTAGGTAAGCTATAGGAGGAACTATAAGCCTATATAGAGCTTAATATTAACGGTCCGCCTAAAAAGAACATCTATATATTGCCGTGGAGATATAAAAACCTTATAATACGGTTAAAGGGCATACTTATTGCAGCTCTTAGCGAAATAGCGCGAAATGGTACAAAGGAGGCCGTGCTTATAGTATTACTCTCGCCTCCTAGCTTAAACTCCTAAGTTACTACTACTAATAATATACCGCTAGCTATCGAATCTAAGGCGCCTAGACGCGACGGACGCAGCGTAAAAGATAGCTAGTAAGTCCTAATGCTGTGTAAGGCTAGCGGTAAGAGCAAACTGGGAGAAGGTAAGAAGTAGAGTTGTTTAGGATTAGCAGTATATAGCTCCAATAAAAATAGCAAGGGCGAGCCTATTAGATATAAGAAATTAGATAACAGTAAAACTAAATTAGGTAGATATAATAAGTGGCCTTAACTAAGATTAGTAATAAGTGCCCTAGTAAAGGATAATAAAAGCGAGCCAGCTGCGCCTGGGAAGTTAAATAGTCGTAAGGCCAACCTAAATAGAAGTAGGAAATGCCCTTAAGTAGAATTAGCGGTAGGTACCCTTATAGAAAACAGTAATAATAAGCCGGTTATGCGTAGAAGGCAATTAGTAAAGGGAAGACGTAACCTATCTACCTATAAGCCTATATTAGCGAGTAATAGCAGTACCGGAGAAATTACCGCAGATAATAGTAAATTACCGCAATTTATTACTGAACCTAAAGGTATATACCAGCTTAACGATATAATAGATAACCCTACTGCTATATTACTACAGAGGATAGTAAATTGCCGCAACGTGCCGGTGGACACGATAATTAGTTTCTATATTATACTAACTCTAAGGACATAAAGAGTGGAGACAAAGATAAGGATTTAGTTAATAATAGCGACTAAGATAAAGATTTAGTTAATAATAATAACTAAGATATAAACGCAGAGGAAGAACTTAACTAGTAAACTTTCTTAGCCTAGCTTTATAAGGCTAGGAAGGATAACCTAGATAGCGCACTAGCGTACGTAACGGAGGCGGATCTTCTACTTACTTTAGAGTATTTCCTACTCGTCTTATTAAAAGCACTCTCTAAGACCGCCCTAATTGAACTCCCTAATTAGGGCCTCGCATTAGGCTTTAAATTTAGCCTATACTAAGTAGTATATATAGCTTAGGCATTTAAGCAAAAGAGGATAATTAAAGGAGGCGGTATCTATGCAGATAAACCTAGCGCGGATAAGACTATATAAATAATTACTTAATAGCTAATAAACTACTTTTATTATTAGAACGTAATAGACGTTTAAGAGGCCTAAGCTGCTAGGGACGTGACCCGCTACCTACCTAAGATATATCTACTAGATTTAAAATGCCTATAGGCAGCAAAGCAGCCATTTATATACTACTGCGAAGATAACTCTAAGAAGCTATACCCTACAGACCCACAGTGAGGCTACTTAGTTATCCTTACGCTGACTTTAGGCCTGCTAGGATTCCTAAAGGACGCAAGTGTAATATTATAAGATGGCGCGATTATAAAGCGCCCTAACCCGCCCCAGATTACAATTCTTACCCCTAGCTATAATAAAGTTAAGATATTTAGTAAACTAAAAAAGGACAAATAGCCGTAAATCCGTAAGGCTTTTAAGCGGACTAATAAGGAATAACGGGAGAACGACAACAATATATATCTAGTTGGCAAGGCTCTCCTATTACACCTATAGGGTAAAGCTAGGTTTAAGAATAATTATAGCCCTACCCCTAATGTAACGGAACTATTAGCGCTAAGACACTTAACCCAATTCCTTCTAATTACTACGCGAAATTATATTACCACATAACTAATACGCGGGTTTATTACTATATAAACTAATATATAGAAATACCTAAATAGCCAATCCCCTAGAACGTATTAGAAATCGAAGAGTATAATATAAGTTAGGCGTATCTTCTGGGATAAATGCCACCTAGACGCGACCGGTAGAGTCTTAATGTTATTTATTAAGGATGTGGTTAAGGAGTACCATATCGCGTATAATCGCAGCCCTGCCGTATAGGGTGTATCTAGTACGCCTAATAACGGAAACCTAATGCAACTAATGCGGTTCATTATGGTAGGATTAAAAAGGCTAGAGTGGGAAAAAGCTAATAAGTTAAAGGGAATAGAGTTTAAAGTACTGCTTAAGCTTAAAAAAGAAAACATCTAGCTAAAAAAAAGGAATTTAACCGTCTTTATAAGGATGCGAAAACTAACCTAGCCAGAGCAATAGTAGATAGGAAATTCAGCGAACTAGCTGTATTTTTCCGTATAGTTATTCTAATGTTTTAGATATATAGAGGGGAGTTAACACTCTGGTTTAATTAGCAAAAGCTTATCCTAAAGAATAGCTGTTTTAAATTAGTTACGTTATAGGCCGACCCTAATAATACTAAGGTGGCTATAATTATAGCTATAGAGGACCGAGTAAGGATAGAGTAGAGGCGCCAATATAAGGAACTTCTAGCTATATAGGAGGAAGATAGTAGCGATTTAAATACTAAACCTAAGATACCGAAACTTACCTAAGCCAAGTTATATATTAACGCGAAAACGGCAGCAAGCGTAGCCTAGGTTGTCCAATACTAGGACTAGTATACTCCTATTATAATTAAGTCTAATAAGTCTAATAAGTCCAATAACAAACGTCTAAAAACTTAAAGTTGCATACTTAAGGACCTAATTATCGCTAAGTGGACTACTAACCCGCTTAGTAAGGAGTTTACTAATATACTTAACCGCTATTTTTAATAGAATGCAAAGTTCTTTTAAGCTAAAAAAATCTATAATTATATTTATGTTAAAAAACGAACGGATGGTTTAGCGTATAAGATTATTATTACTACTCGCTTACCTCTTATACTAGCTTATTAGTTTAATAGGCTATATAAAGAATACGGTAAAGATAAGGTGCTCTACTATGCAGCCGGTATATCCAATATTAAGAAGGCTAAGGTTAGGTAAACCTTTAACACTAATAACTCTAAGTGGATCCTACTTTGCACCTTCGCATTAATTAGGCTGTCTATTAACCTATAGCGCGCAAATTACACTATTATAGTTGAGCCAAGCCACAAGCTCTTAGAGGTAAAGTAACTATTTACTTAAATAGATTAACAAGGACAGACTAAGCCCGTCTACTATAGTACTATTATAGCTAATTAGAAGTCAAGTATTAAGTAGAGGATATTAAAGTTAACTAAATTTATATCGTTACTGTACAAGTTGGTGTACGAGGAGAAGGCCAATTTAAGCTCAAAAGTAGGCTAAGGTAAGAAGGAAGATACTAAGACTATCTAATACTAGTAACGATTATAAGAGTATAATGCAACTATAGATAGTTCTAAACACTATATATAGCCGCCATATGGCGAAACCTGTTATAATTATATAGTGGCGTATACGTGGGCCAAGGGACGTGTCTTTTAGTAACTTGTAGGTAGTAGCGTAGCGTATATAGTAAACTTAGTTAACTAAAATATTTCTAGTATTATTATTTCTAAGAGAGCATTAAGCTGCAGCTTACAGCACTTTTATTATTAAGGCGGCGTTTGGCCGTAAATTATAGCATTATTATTGGTGGTGTAGTATATAGCTGCAAAATATAACTAAATGCGGCTAAATGCTAAAATTACTTAATTAGCATAAACCTAATTTAAGATACTAGTAAATTTTTTTATAATGCCGCCCCGCCCCCTATACTTACTAATATTAATAAAATATATATAAAATATAAAATATTAAATTTTTATTAATAATATTAAATTTATAAAAATTATACATTTTTATATACTTAGTAATATTAATAAAGCGTATATAAAATATTATATTTATAAAAATTATATATTTATATATGCTTAGTAATATTAATAAAGTATATATAAAATATAAAAATTATGAAAATTATACTTTTATATATGCTTAGTAATCTTATAGTTAGCACTTAGTAGCTAAATACTAACACTTAATTATAAATGCGGCATTTGGCAGCTAAATGCTAGGAAATGCTAGAAATGCTAGAAAATGCTAAAATGGCAGAAAAGTAAAATTAAATGCTGGTAAATTTTTTCCTAACGTATATAATTAAGTATATATTATCTATAAATTCTAGGACTATTATATCCTAGCTATTATTATTATTATTTATTTATTCTATTTATTGCCCAATTTAGTCCCTTTACTAGGTCTATATAGGCTTCTACTTTCTATTTATAGGAAAAATCCCTAATAAGGGAAAAACCTAAGTATATCCTTTTAGCTAGTCTTACGCGCTTTACCTATACCTAGCCTATTTACCTTTATAATATATTTACCTTTTATACTATACTTCTAAGGTATTTTAGAAGNTCTAGGGGGTANTNGAAGGGTATAGTAAGTCGCCTATAAGCCGCCTTTAGCTTAGTAGGGTTGTTTAGTCCCTAAGGGGCTAAAAAGGGGCGTATTCCCCTATGTCCTNCTATTANATCTTATANNCTATNTAAAACTACTAGAGGACTTCTTAACTTATAAACTATTATACTGTTTTATATAGGCCCCTACTTATAAATAGTATTTANGTAATATTATTTATGCCCGCCCTAGTAAATAGCTAGTCTTTTACTATATAGTAGTTATAGAAGAGTATTATATAGCGTACTAACTATATAGGCTATTTATATGTATAGTATAGTATAGTATTTAGGATATAGATGCTTATTAGATATACGTTTAGTTCTAAGACCTCTATNTATAATAGAAAGGCAGCTATAAATTCTGCCTTTATCTGTCCTTTATATAGGGAGAAAGTTAATATTATTTATAGGGTGCTCCACGTAGTTCCTCTCTATGCTTTTACCGCCTTCTTTTAGTATCGTTTCTACTTAATATCTACCTATCTTGCGATATATATAGTAGATCTCCACTTATACTAGTGGCCCCATATCCTCTATTATTATTATAGTGCTCTACTAGCGTGGCGGTAAGTGTTATAGTAGCTCTTATATTTCCTATTCTCTCTCTACCACTTATAAATAGAGGGCTTTTTAACTTATAAGCTTAGGCGTAATACCTCTTTATAGGGCCCTTGCTTCTTATATACGCTCTACTATCTAGTATATCTCCTTCTCTACTAGGTGGCCTTATACTATGGATGCCCTCTATATAGCTCTAGTAACAGTACTACTACTTTACGTTCTATTAACGGCTATAGTGTTCTTTTATAGGCCCCTATATTCTATTAATAGCTATATTCTAGCTATTAATTATATATCTCTTAGTATTTAGTATATAAAAAAGAATTAGAATTAGAAATAGGTAATCCTATATTATACCTATAGGATTAGTATTAATTCACTTTATAGCCCTTAATTTATAATTTTATAGTACACCCTATTAGAAAGGCTTAGATAAACTTAATTATCAGTTTAATGGGCCTTTATTTCTTAGATTTATAGAAGTCTCTTATATAATAATTATTAAATATTCCCGCTTAGTCTAGGCTTAATATAGATATAATATATCCTAGGTAAGCTTTACTATACCGCTTAGATACTAAAGGTAAATTAGGAAAAGGGCTAAAAGGGTTAATTCTTTTCTTTCTAAGCCTATTTATATCTACGGTAGTAGCTTTATACTTCTGCCGCTTCTTATATAACGTTTTATAACTATTTTTTAGAGCCTTTTTAGGGTTAGTAGCTTTCTAATAGAGTAGTATTGTTTTATACCTTTTATAAGACGACTATAGTTATTACTTAAGTATTTAGGTAGTTTGCCTCTCTAAAGGTAGTAGTTACAAATATTAAGCAATAGTATTACTACGCTTTTACTATAGCTTTATTGCCTTATTTAGCCTTAACGCTTTACTAGTAGGGAGCTTTTATATAGCGTCCTTTATTTCTTTTACTATTATATATAACTTATATTATAAGGTAAGGGTAAATTAGCTACTAATATTCTATAGGTCTCTATTTAGCCCGCGCTAAAAGAACCTCTACTAATACATCTTATATTTCCTTATTATTTATTTATATACTAATTCTATTCTATCTAGTAAAGTTAATAGGTAAAAGTCCCTAGTGTCTCTTAGCAGCTTGTATACTTTCTCTAATATATACTAGAGTCCTTATTATATAGTTTATGTAGGTTTAAGGTAATTCTTTTAGAAATTAGCGCTAGCTATTTCTACCCTCCTTTTATATATCTTCTTAGGCCTATTCTTTAGGGCCTTATAGCTCCTTTAGTAGAGGCTTTTATTTATTACGCTATACTATTACCTTGCCTTTTTACGCCTATAAGTAGTTAGGCCCGTTTCTAGTAACTATTTACAGTAGGCGTAATTTTCTAGGCTAGGCCTTTAGGTAGTATTCTTTTAAGTAGTTATTTATAATCCTTTAGATATTCTCTAGTAATACCTAAGGTATAGCTACTAGCCTATTAGTAACTTCCTAGGTATACTTTTTTAAGTTAAATTTCTTAGTAACGTATCTTTAGCAGGTTTGTTACGCTAATATAGCGATATTAAGCGTTATCTGTACAGGTATATAGTCTAAGATAATTACTAGCTTATCTACTTTATAAGGAAAGAAGGGTAAGTAGTAACCTAGCCTTAATAGTAAATATCTAAGGCTATAAAGTAAAACTAGAAGCTACCCTTAAGGTCCTAGGGGTTTAGGTAGACTTTAGGTTAAACTAGAGTAAATATATTATATAGACTACTTATAAGGGAGGAGTAGTACTTTTAGCAGTATTATAAATAACTACCTTAATATAAGGACCCTATTTTAAATATATACGCCTACTATATATAGTAGTAGTAAGGCTAATAATGCTATACGGCTCCTAAATCTAGGGCTTAGGACTAGGCGGTAAGGTACTAGTAAAAAGCTTANTAGCNCTANTAGCTAAGCTATAAAACTAGTGCCTATATAGAACTATAGGGGCCTATAGAAGAATACTACGCGCTATACTAGAACGCGAAGTAGTAGTTCTACTACTAGACTTATATATTAACTTAACTACTATATAGAGAGCAGTTATAGTATAAGGCTACCTAGTAGAAGAAAATATATACTAAATACTAAAATATATATAAGAAGCGATAGCCCCTTAAAGAGGTAATATGCCTAAATATACTAGCTAGGAAGCCCTTTACCTATAAATAATAGAGAGAAAAGAAAATAAGGAAATAATTATCTTATTAGATAAAGACCTAGCGTTATACTAATAGAGTACTATAATGGCAATAGAGGATAGGAGGTTACTAATATAGATAGAGATTTACTATACTAATTATAAGATAGGTAAATCTTAAATAAAAGTAATAATAGAAGGAGGTAGTAAAAATATAAGACGCAGCTATATAGAATACCTATCTAAATAAGTTCGTATAAGAATTTATGGACGTAATCACATAAGCTAAGTAAGCTTAGGAAACCCCTTAAATTCCTCCTATTTATATATAATTAAAAGAAAAAGTTACCACCATCTAAAAGAGTATACGATACTATACGTATTTCGTGCCCCTNGATATAACTTACTTATATTATTAANTTGATANAAACAATACCCTATAGTTAATACTAACTCTTTTCTTATATAAAGGACTAACGAGGGTAAAATCTATAGCCGTTTTTCTACTATAGATAAAGGTCCTAGGTCTAAATATATAGCTAATATCTATATTCTAAATATCTTACCTTAATATATAATATTATTTATTTATTACTTAACGTCTAATTTAGATCCCTATTAGGCCTATATAAACTACTTTTTAGTTACCTTAATATATATACCGGTGGCCTATTTAGTTAGTATATTATATACTACTATTTTACAGCTACCGCTTAGTAAGGGACTAGCTACTTACTAGCGTAGGCATAAATAATATTACTTAGATACTCTCTATAAGTAGGGGCTTATAAATAGTAGTAAAATAGCTTATAGGCTAAGGAATTCTTTAGTAGTTTTAAATAGCATATAAGATCTAATAGGAGGACACTAAATAATACGCCCTATTCTAGCCCCTTAAGGACTAAATACCCCCGCCTAGCTATAGGCGGCTTACTAGCGAATTTCTAGACCCTTTTACTACTCCTTTTAGATTTTCTAATATACCTAGGAAGTATAGTATATAAGGTAGACTAGAAGATATAAAGATATACTAGCTAGGTAAAGGCGGAACAAATAGAACTAGCTAAAAGGAAATACTTAGGATTTTCCCCTTATAGGGCTTTTTCCTATATAGACCTAAAAGGGGACTAAATTAGGCAATAAATAGAATTAATAATAATAATTATATAGGTGGTTATATAGCTAATTATAGAACCTTCGTAGTATATTAGTGCTGTATTAGTAGAGCTTTAAAGCTCTATATAAGGTTTTGAGTAGAGCTTCGAGCAAAGCCTTGTACAGAGCTTTAAGCAGAGCTTTGTGCAGAGCTTTAAGCAGAGCCTCGTATAAAGCTTCAAGCAGAGCTTCGAGCGGAGCCTCGACCAGAGCTTCGAGCGGAGCCTCGACCAGAGCCTTGACCAGAGCCTTGACCAGAGCCTCGACCAGAGCCTCAAGCAGAGCTTCGGCCAGAGCTTCGACCAGAGCTTCGACCAGAGCTTCGACCAGAGCTTCGACCAGAGCTTCGACCAGAGCTTCGACTAGAGCTTCGACCGGAGCTTTAAGTAGAGCCTCGTGCAGAGCCTCGTGCAGAGCTTTATATAGAGTTTGTATTCGTGCAGGCGTTCGTACAGACATCATACAGGCTTCGTGCAGGCTTCGTGCAGGCTTTCGTGCAGGCTTTCGTGTAGGCTTTCATGTAGGCGTTTATGCAGGCAGCGGAAGAGCAATAAAGCAGGTAATAAGGCCCAGAGTTAGTCTAGATACAATACATTAGCTATTTAGGTATTTATCTACTATAAATATTAATATAGGAGGTTAAATATTAAGGATTAGTAATAGTTAATAGCTCTGGCTAAATATTTACTATTTTAGTAGTAATATTTAAGGCAAAATATAGCAGTAACCATAACGCCGTTTATAATAATTTTGGCAGCATTAGAATCGCCTTATAAAGCTCTAAAATATAACATTGGCCGATTATCTATAAAGGCGTTAGTTTGTTATTAATTAATAGTAATAGAGTTTTAAGCAGAGCTTTAAAGGGGAGATTTGCTTATTTAAGGCGAAATATAGTAGTAACCACCAGGCCGTTCGTAATAATTTTAGTAGCATTAGAATCGCCCTATAAAGTTCTAAAACATAACGTTAGCCGATTATTTATAAAGGCGTTAGTTCGTTATTAATTAATAGCTAAAACATTTAGTATAGCGCGCGAGTTTGTATAAGAATTACATATAAATCGGCGTAAGGGACTAACAAATTTCCAAACCGTGTACTAGACGACAACAATATAAGATAATTAATCTATTATATAAGCAGCCTATAATTGGTTAATCGTCTAGGACCGAGATAAATTAGGTTTAGTACCTTATACTCCTAGTCTATATATAATTTTAAAATTAAAACTAAATAGGAACTCGTTCTAATATACTTAGTATTAGTTTAGCTACTTTATAGTTATAAAGTACTTAAGGTTACGATGGTCTGTAAGGACTTTAGTTAGCTAGTTAGGCTCTACTAAGGAAAGTTCTAGTTAAAATTCTTTAAACGCTTATATAATTATAAGGAGTTCTTTATTATAGATCTTATAGTTATACTTTTATAGTATAAGCTTAGATAAGTAGAATATAACTAGGTAAAGACGACCGTTATTACCTATCTAGAAAAGGACGCCTACGTTAATATAGTTTAAGGAGTTAGTTTTAAGATAAAGTTATTATCCTAGTATAAAGTAAGCTAGGATAGGTACTTTAGTAAAGGTATTTTTAAGGTCTTAGAACGCCTTTTTATATTTACATCGGGGAAATATTGGTAGGATAAGATTTAAGTAGACTTTGTATAGCGCGTTTCGCGTAATTAACATGCAATTTAACTAACTTGACACGCAATTGACTAACTTAACACGCAATTGACTAACTTGACACGCAATTAACTAACTTAACACGCAATTAACCAACTTAATACGTAATTTAACTAACTTAATACGTAATTTAACTAACTTAATACGTAATTAACTAACTTAACACGTAATTAACTAACTTAACACGTAATTTAACTAACTTAACACGCAATTAACTAACTTAATATATTTAAAAGTTAAATAACACGTAGTTAACCTACTTAATAACTTTAAAAGCTAACTATATATTCCTTAACACGCAGTTAACCTATTTAATAACTTTAAAAGCTAACTGCATATTCCTTGACATGCAATTAAGGTAAAGTTATATGCCAATTACGCAATCTTATATAATCTTATATAGTCTTATTACTTAGAGGCTCTACACAAGGCTTTATACAAGGCTTTACATAAGGCTTTACATAAAGCTCTATACGAAGCTCTATATAAAGCTCTACACAAAGCTCTACATAAAGCTCTACACGAAGCTCTATACGAAGCTCTGCACGAAGCTCTATACGAAGCTCTACACGAAGCTCTACGTACAGAGGCTCTATATAAGGCTTTGCGCGAAGCTCTACGTACGGAGGCTCTACGGAGGACGGCCCAGAAAGAAATTTCCCCTTCCTATTTAGGAAAAGCGCGGTTTTAGTGCCAAGACCCCACCAAAATCAACTCAATCAGCTTGATTAAAGCTTTTGATACTAGTATATTGTCTATATAGCTTCCAAAACGTAGTATTTTAGTGTCTAGCATTTACCTAATTGACCTCGTTCCACCGCACCTTATATTCTACAGGCTTTCGAGGGTTTTAAGGCCTTAATTGCCTCTATTGTTCTTAGCTCTCTACCTGGCTCTTTACCCGTTTAATTACCTAATTACAATCATTTCTTTAGGGTCTCTGGTTATAGAGCTGTCGATCTACAATTAAGCCAGAGCCTTAAGTATTTTAACGTCGATTTAGAACAACCAAATTAGCTAATTTTTGCCACTCTTCCTCAGTAATCTCCTCAATTTCCTTACGGCTTTACGTAGGTAGGAAAAATTATAGATAGGCGTCAGGTAGACTATAGTAATTGTATAATATCTCGTAGCCTATTTTAGGCACCTTAGCAATCGTAGAGAGCTTACAATTGGCTTCCTTACGGAGCTACTTCTAGCTTCGCTGCTTTTTATCTACTCCCTCTCTATAATTATTACCTCCTTTAAGTTCTATAATCTTCTCAATATAGTAAGATATCCTCTTAATCTACTGCTAAATTCGCCACTACTTAAGATCTTGCTAAGCTCTAAGCTAAGCCTTCTCTATAGCTGCGCGGGAGGTAAGTAGGCCTCTTTTTGTAGTAATCCGTTTTAGGTAGCCCTAGCAGGGCTTAATTATATTTAGATTAGGCGAATTACCTAGCTAAAGAAGACACTAAATCTCGCAAGCATTAAAGTAGGTTTAGTAAATCTTTGCAATATAAGCAGTAGCCTTATCTTCCTATATAATTGTATTAGAATTTAAGCATATAAGACTATAGGCAAATGGAAGAAGCTTTAGTATTAAAATATTCGTTAAATATCGCCACTAGTTAATTCCACCTCTATCTAATTAAGTTAAAGCTCTATACGACGCCGTAAACTTCTATTTAGCAGGAGCGCCGCCTATTTGCCTCTTATAGCGTAGTTTATATAGGCTCCTTTTAATAGCTTAATTCTTCTTCTAGGCCTCGTATGCCTCTGGCTCTAGAGCTTAATTCTAGATCTTAATAATAGCTTTTAATTCGTTAAATTTCTTCTTTATTTAGGGCTTCTAAATATAGTAAGGGCCTTTAAAGTTGTATATAAAGCAACCCTAAAACATAAACTCGGAGTACCCCTTTTACCGCTCTTATACGCAGCTACGTACACAGGCCTTATTTAATTGTCGCCATACTTAATAGCCCCCTTAATGGTGGCCTAAAACGATACTCGTCTTATTTAACTAAATTATAGCCTTCTAATCTTCTAACGTCTAATAATAATAAGCCAGTGTAAATCTATATCGTTTGTTCTTTATAGCTATAGTTAATCCAGGCTTCCTTATTAGCTTTATTTTATGGAAGCCGTACTTTTTAAGTATAATTTAAACGGACGCCGCAGAGATACCTATTTCGCGTGAGATTTTTTTTACTGCTTTTTTTACGCCCGTAACGGTCGTATATAACGGCGTTAACGACTCTCTGCTTAATATCTGGGGTAATCTTTTTAGTACGCCCTATGCGGGGCTTATCCTTAAGGTAGTTATTAAGGAGAACCTAATTTGCATTCTAGCTATTCTCTACTACCTTTTTTACTAGGTTACTAATGTGCCTACCGCTAATCCCAGTAACTTAAGTAATTAGTTTTAGGGGTGTACCCAAAGCCTTTATTACTATGGCCTGCGCCCTCATTGCAAGGCCGTAGTAAGGCATTTTGGGCTTAAAAACAGTAGGGAAAACAGTAGAAGGTATATAGAGGATATTATAAGCGATTAAGTAAGGAGATTCTTTTAGCCAGGCAGGTATTACGACAAATGACTTAAGCTGGCTGATAGGAAGAGACATAGAAATGTATGAGTGATCTCCCTTATTCAAAGGTGGCTCTAAGAGCCCTAATATATATAAGAGAATTAACCTCCTACAGGGGTCCCTAGAGAGTGATGATACAGGTTGAAACTAGACTAATACCGATATCGAGCAGCACCCGTCGCACCTCTGTAGTAGAGCTACGTTAGCGGCCAATACACCCCCTTAGATCTGGCGCACCGCGTTAGAGCTGGATTACTGGATTAGGTAGTCGGGATAGACGAGCTAGTGGTAAGCTCCGCTGAGCGTTAATTAACCAGATATCTGATATCGCGGAGCCCTAACACATTAACAAATTTTTGATGATTTTGCTTTAATAGAGCCTTAGTTAGTCCATCTACAGCTATCTCGTTTATTAGTACCTATTATATAACGAAGCTTCCGTTTTAGACTTCCTGGCGAAGCCAGAACTAATAGATATCTACGTATTAAAGTTTTATAGATACCGTAGGGGTCTCTTTCGTTACGATCCGTACTAACTGCTGATTGTTATAATTAATAATAATGTCCTGTTCTGGATCGAATCTAATGGCTTTAAATATCCGCACTATATGCTCGACCTCCCCACTAATATGTAAGAGAGCTAGGAGTTCTACCTCCGTAGTAGACTTTATAACTACCTTTTATCTAGTTACCTGCTATACTATAGGCCTATTGAATAAGCTTATTAAGAAGCCCTATAAGCTCCGACGTGTTAGAGCATCGTTAGCAAAGCTAGCATTAGAAGTAGCTTTCAGAACCTAGTTTATCTTATATAGCGTAATAGTAGAGAACTTAAGAGCGAGGTATCTGGTATTATAGAGATAGGTAAGCAATCTGTTAATCTCCGTAAGGTAAGCTAGTAACAGATTTTATAGAAACTCAGCCAGCCTACTAACTAAAAAGGCAACGTCTAGTTGTGTAGTAGATGTAGGATATGTTGCAGAACCTATACGGCGTTAATATCCTTTCGTCTAATTCGGCGTAGCTTCTCCCTTATATAGTATTAATTCCTGGCCCGATAGTGGTATAGCTAATAGCTTTAGATACTCTAGATGGTATATTGAGACTAGCTTCTTAAGATACTAATCTAAATAGAGCCAGAGCTTTCCCTTTTATTGATCTCGCATAATACGGGTGTTTAGGAATGACGTAAATTAAGGTATTTAGCGGATCTTAAATCGATCTTATAGCTACTTTAGGATGTCCTATATCTGCTGTCAATAGCTCAGGTGTCCTATAATTAGGATATTGTTAATATAGAAGAATATAAAGATAGGTTCGGTAGGGTATACATAGAGATATGGCTTATTAGGTACAGCTTTTAAACCTATACTCCGTAAAGTAGTAGACATTTCTAAGAACTACAATTTAGGAGATTTCCGTAGTCCGTATATTGCCTTTTTTAGACGGAGAGAGAATTTAGGCGGTAGGTCTATACCCTTAGGGGGAATAAGGTAGACCTTATTATTAACTAGGGCATTGACAAAGGCGTTAATAGTGTTAATCTGTATGACATCTAGGTTAAAGCTAGTGATAAGAGCGTAAAGCAGACAGAAGGTCCGATAGGCTACCGTAATAGCTTTAACCTCCTCTTGTAAGGCTACTTAAAGGTCTCCGCGGACGACCAGACGAGCCTTAAATCTCGTGATAAAGCCGTTTAAATCTTCCTTATAGGTAAAGACCTATATAGTAGGAAGTTAATTAACCTTCTTGATTAGTTGTACCTCGTCCTAGGTCTGCTTTCCGGTTAAGGCCTTTATCTTAGTATAAGCAGCTGCTTTGAACTCCGTAGCGTACCTATAATTAAGCATCTCTTTCTATAACTTTGGTAGTGGTGGAAACTCGTTTTAATGTCTGTATGTCTTTGTAGCAGCAGTATAGAAAGTGTAAGCCAATAGTATTGTATCTGGATTAATGATATCACCGTTATTAATTTAAACCGTAAAGGCTCGTTGTTGTAGATCCTAATTTGGCATATCTTTCTTCTTTACTGTAGACCGCTTTTTACGGCTAGAACGTCTCTTACCCCCTAACAATAAGCCTGCTGTCGTCTGAGGTTTAGAATAAGGTGTAGGATCTATAAACGGTTATTCGGTGACTTTAGAAGATGACTAAGTAGTAGATAGTGTCTATGGCGTAGATGCTGTAGTAGATGGTAATTGCTAAGGCGCCAAAGACGCTGATAGTACAGACGGTTCTAGAGTTAGCTTTGGGGTAGGTAGCTAATAGAGTTCTTCTGTTGAGATCTAAATGCTTTTTAATATAGGAGTAATGTTAATATTTGCTAAATGCGGTAGTCTTATATCCAGTTCTTCGTTAAAGTTCTCTATCCAGTCCTTACTGCCATCTTAAAGATTATCTAATAGGTCCTGGGTTTGCTAAAAACGATCCTTTTAAGCCTATGAGATAATAAGGTATTCTGGTGTTTTGGGAGATTGATATCTTTTTAACTTATTAATTCGTATATCACGAGATCGGATAATGCGGTTGGTGGTTGGTATCCATATCCTATAGATATTTGACGCTTCTATACCGACGAGATAACCTATTTAGGCTTATGGCTTAAACTTTGCCTTTCTAGGAATACCGTGTTTAATAAGGACGTAGGTTAAAGATCCAGCTATATAAAGCCCTGCTAGCTATGGCTTCCGTTTATACAGTATCTTAAATGGGGTCTTTTAGTTGATGGACTTAATAGGAGTTTGATTGAGTAGGAATACTATAAGGAGCACGAACTCGGGCCACAGATCTACGGGTAACTTTGCTTTAATGACAGCAGTCCTTGCTTATTTAGAAATAGCTCTCCCTAACCTCTCTACAGGTCCATTTTAAGCTAGGGTATATAGCGTTGATTGCTTAATAACACCTCCGTTAAGCTGGATAAGGTTCTTTACCCTAGCGCCTATACCTTACTCCTTATCCATATACCAAATGCGGATACCTTAAGCATTAAATTTCTTTGCAAATGCTATCATCGATTTAAAGAGTGGAAGTAGTATCTCTTGCTTATGGTTCTTAATAGGAAAAGCATGATAGTACTTTATATAGTTATACCAAAAGTAAGCTATATACGTGTCTCTATTAAACCTATCTTCTTCTATAATAACATTAAAGTGTATATATTTAAAAGGGTAGGTTCCTTTTACTAATATTCTATAAGACGTCTGCTAGGTTATTTTTCCAAAAACATATGGTTTATAAAGTGGTACACCATATAGAGTTCTTCCTCTATCCGTCTTAACCACTTTAACCCCGTTTGCCGCAGTCGGCAGATAATCCACTAACTCTATATTATAGTGTAGTAAGCGTTAATGCCATACTTTGTTATATACTAAGGTCTTAAAGAACCTAGTAGATATAGCGTAGGCGGTAGGAGTAGGTGGTAAGGTAGTAATAGCATTAATAAGGTAGAGACCTCCGTATTCCGTAATATTGGTAAATAGGCTTCCATCATCTTTATAGCGTAGATGGTTCGTAAATTAATTAATAATTACTCTAACCTTATGGAGCTTTACTGCGGATATTAGATTAGTATAAAAGTATAAAGCGTACGTAACGTTCCTCAATATCAAATACTAAGTTAGGCGTTGTTTGCCCACCTTAATGGCTAAGTTAATATCACCGTATCCATAGATTTCTGCCCTAGAATCTCTAGCTGTTACTGTGGATATACATGGCTTAAGGTTACGGAAATACCTAATATTGTTGCAGAAGTGGGTGTCTACTATAGTGTCGTACCCCTAGGTATTAATTAAAGACAGATCTAGATAATCCTGCGATAATATTAATGATGTTAATATTATTATAGCAGCCGCTGTAGCTCGGGGCCTGTCCAGATCCTTAATCCTTTTAGCAGTAGATAAAGCTAAAGGAGACGTCCTTAACCTAGGACCTTCCTTCTCGATCTGCTTAACCCTTTTATTATAATACTGCTTATTAGTCAGGACCTTGAGCCATTCTTAACACTTCCTTAAATACTCGTCATTTGGTATAAAGTTTATACCTTAAAAAGACTAAAACAGTTGCTTACAATTCCTTAACTTATAGGGTAAACCATAAGCAAAATACTTTGTCTTAGGCGATTAAGAGGGTACTAGGGTGGTAGATGTTGTAGTATCTGCAGCTAGCTGCCCTAAGAGTGTAGCATGGGCGTTACGTCTAGTATTCGGATGCTTGTAGAGGAGGTTAAATTCCTTAATTATTATCGCCATTTCAAGCTTCTCTGACCTCTTTACTACCTTTTAAATAAAGGTATAATATAAAGCTAGATAGATCTCTTTATAGTCCTAGATAAAGGCTTATATAACGCTGCTCTCTATTACCTCTATTAACCCTTCCTCTAGCTCTTCACCGTTCTGTATAATAGTAATATAAAGCTAAAGCTATAACTCTAGTGTCTGGCGTTTAGGCCCTTATTTCCGTTTCTTAAGATTGTCTAATACCATTTGCTACAACGTAGCTTAAAATGGCTTTGCTACCTTCCTTAGCTGTCTTATAATCGAATATGGTATAGTAAGGTTTTTAAGATACCCCAAAAAGTTGGTGCCTATGGTAGTATGTAAGAGTGCTGCAAATGTGTGGAGCTTCTCTTCCCGCTTTAGGTAGTCTTGTTATTATAGCTTATAGAGCTTAAAGAGCATTCTCTATATCTCTAGAGATTGCTAAGTTTATTATCCTTAACTTAATAACTTAGGTATAGCTGTTCTAGTAGATGATGGAGTTGCTGCTAGAGCTGTAGGAGCCGCTGCTAGTGCTGTAGGAGCTGTAGGATCCGCTGCTAGTGCTATAGGATCTGCAGGTGCTGCTGTAGGTGCTGCTGCAGGTGCTATAGGAGCTGCTGCTATCGAAGGTATGGCTAGCTTATTGTTTTCTTTAATTTCGTTCTCTGTCTTATCTGGGTTAATATAGTCCCAGATTTTTATAAAACTTGCTTCTTAGCGGATAAATTAAAACTATATAGGCTAGTCTTTCTAGGTTAGTAAAAGAGGGTTTATAGAGTCCTTAGTTGCTATATTGGCTTTTATTTTAAGGTTATATAAAGAGACGCGCTTACGCGTAAAGCACGCGATATTTTATAACGAACTATACTTAAAGAGGCTTAGTAGTAGTCGTCTGGCCACTAAGATCTCCCTAGTGCTTAAAAGGTTACCGGGCTTATAACTTTTAGCTAGGCAGGTATTACGACAAATAACTTAAGCTAGCTAATAGGAAGAGACACAGAAATGTATAAGTAATCTCCCTTATTTAAAGGTGGCTCTAAGAGCCCTAATATATATAAGAGAATTGACCCCCTACAGGGGTCCCTAGAGAGTAATAATATAGGTTGAAACTGGACTGATACCGATGTCGAGCAGCACCCGTCGCACCTCTGTAGTAGAGCTACGTCAGCGGCCAACAGATTCTATGAAAAAGTTAGTATAGAGTTGCTTTTATAAAGCTCAAAGTCAAAATTTTGGTATATTTTGGTGGGGTCTTGGCACTAAAACCGCGCTTTTCCCAAATAGGAAGGGGAAATTTCTTTCTGGGCCGTCCTCCGTACACGAAGCTCTGCATTGGGTCCCCGCTATATTCCCGATAGCCTCTACACATGTCTCTGCCTATATAGCCGCCTTATTTTTTACCCTTTCTTCCTTCCTTCCTTATATCCTCCCTACCTAGGGAGGCACTAGAACGGCAGCCAGCAGAGGACCGTCGCCGTCGCTAGACGACTGTCGCCAGAGATAGACGACCGTCGCTAGAGCCAGACGACCGTCGCCAGAGCTAGACGACTGTCGCTAGAGACAGACGACCGTCGCCAGAGCTAGACGACTGTCGCTAGAGACAGACGACCGTCGCCAGAGCTAGACGACTGTCACTAGAGACAGACGACCGTCGCTAGAGCCAGACAACCGTCGCCAGAACCAGACGACAACGACTAGCCAGCGAACACTATAAACGATTCGATCGATCGATCGAATTAAGGTAGCATAGACAGGTAGGCGCAAACAGGGAGATGCTAACGGGTAGGCAGATGTAGATAGGTAAGTAGATGCAGATAGGCAAGTAGATACAGACAGGTAGGCAGATATAGACAGGTAGGCAGAGGCAGATGCAAACAGGTAGGCGATGCAGATAGGTAGGCAATGCAGGTAGGTAGGTAGGTAAGTCAATAGGTAGATAGGTAGAAGAGAACCATCGCTATATTATATTAAATTATCTAAAATAATATTATTTATTTTGCTAGCCTTATAAATATCTTTAAAGTAGCTTTTGTTTATTTAAAGGTTAACAATAATTATACACCCCCTAAATGATACGCGTATACCCCCCAATTGATATGCATACACCCCCTACCTAAATAGCTTAGATCCTTCCACTTCAAGTTAGAATATCACGTGTGTTTGACTTGTTTACACCCAAATCGCGAAAGCAACACTACGCGCCCACACTTAAATCAATACTTCGCATTTGCCCTCCAAGAGCCTGCAATTGTAAAGCGTCATCGCGGTCGCCCAAGTGGCTCTATAAATCGCATTAATAACCCTACTTAGCGGGAGCTCTCGGCATTCGAGCGAAACACTGGCTGCACTACCCGGGCGCGGGCCGGACGCAGTCGCGGGCGTGCCGTAGAGGCAATCTACAGACGCCAGGTAGAGGCAGTAGCACCCATCTGGTTCTTATAGCGCCTCGCAGAGCACTCTGTAGTCTACCCCCGCCAATTAACTTAGATCTTAAATATATTACAGGTGTTGTATTTTAACTCTTTAATTTTTATAATTTGGGTGTAAACAAGTCAAATACACGTGATATTCTAACTTGAAGTGGAAGGACCTAAGCTGTTTGGGTAGGGGGTGTATGTATATTAATTTGGGGGTGTACGCGTATCATTTAGGGGGTGTATGATTATTGTTGACCTATTTAAAATATGCTATTAGTATAAAAGAGGTAAATATAATTATGGTTGCCAAATGCGCAGATTGCTGGCAGGTTGCGCGCAGGCTGCGCGCAGGCTGCGTGTCAAAAAAACACGACATAGGCTAGTCGGTCGAGTTGCCAAATGCCCTCAACGGCGCCAATTGCGTCAACCACCAGCCATTAAGGCCATTGGTAGGGTACTATATTTTGCCAATATAGGCGTCTAGGTAAAGCGTAGGTGCGTTTTTCTTCCTTTTATAGAAAGGCCCTTTGTTCGCATTATTACTATAAGTAATACTACTACGCTTAAGAAGTTGTATATAAATTTCTAATAGAAGTTAGCAAAACTAAGGAAGGCTTATACGTCCTTAATATAGTTAGGGGCTTACTATTTAGTAATTATACGTACCTTCTTAGGGTCTATACGGATACCTTTAATAGTAATAATTAGTTTAAGGTATTTTACTTTTATAACTAAGAATTTATACTTTTTTAAATTAATATAAAGTCTTACGTCCCTAAGGCGCTATAGGACCTTTTAAACGTGTTTAGTATTCTTAGAAGGGTTATTATTATAAATAAGTATATCGTCTAGGTACGTAGAGTAGAAGTTATTAGAATAGTCCTATAAGGAATTATTAATATAGCTTTAGATGGTGCCTGGGCCGTTATATACGCTAAAGGGTATAATAGTATATTTAAATTAGCCAAAGCGTAATGCGAATGCGGTTTTCTATTTATTACCTTCCTATATTTAAAGATGGTTAAAGGCGGCGATAATATTAAGCTTAATATAGATTTTAGCTTAACTAAGCCGCTTAAGGGTCTTACGTATAAGCGGTACTGGGTATTAGTTTTTAATTATAATAGTGTTAAGTCCTCTATAGTTAACGCAAAATTAGATATCTTCTTTTAGCTTTTTAGCGAGAAGAATAGGGGCGGCTATTAGTAATATACTAGAACGAATAAATCCTTTATTAAGGTGCTTATTAATATACTTTTTTATAACTAGAAGTTTATTTTTTAATATTAAGTAGGGTCTTTTATAAGGTAGCGTTTTTCCTTATTTAATATTAATGGTATAGTTATTAGGTTAATATNGGGGGAGTATATNTACGCNCTTTTATAAGNATANNTTAGTAAAGTNATANTACCTCTTANNNAGGAGCTTGCGGAGTTCTTTATTAGTAAGTCCTTTTTTAAGCTTTATAACCTTCTTAAAGTCTAAAGGTAAAAGTCTATAGAGTTCTATAGGGGCGTCGTCTTCTAAAAGGTCGACTATATCTATCCTATTACTATAGAGGACGTAGTTCTATTCTTTATTAAGCTTATATAGTTATAGTTAAAAGGCTACAGTAACGGTCTAGCCTTTTTTACGTACTATACGGTAGAAGGCCGGGGCACTTATATAGTAGTAGTTGGTTATAGGTAAGGTAATAAGGGGTTCTTTAGGTTAATGTAAGGCAGTATTGCTAGGGTATACGGTAGGGAGCAGGCAAGCCAAGCATGAGTCACATAGGGAGTCGATGGAAGAGGACGATATGGTAAAGAGTAGGTGATAGCCTCGTACGGAGACGAACTAATAGGGGAGGAAGGAGGCTGCAAGCCCGAGGAGCTTATAAGGGGTGGCTAAGGCCTAGCCGAAGGCTAGCCTTAGTAGCCCCTAAGAGCTCCTAGGATGTAGCCGAGTAAGGAACTAAAAGTACCCTTATAGTTAATATTCTAGGGAGTAAATAAAGGCGGCTAGGCTATGTCCTAGGCAAGTCTTTCTACAATATTTAAAGTTAAAGGTTACTTTTCTCTTCTTTTAGTTAATAGTGGGGTTATATTATTTAAGCTAGTTAATTTTAATAATAATAGGGTAGTTAATAAGTGGTATAATATAGGCCTAAAGTTCTTCCTAGTACCTATTTATATCTAGATAGAGTTATGCTATATAGGTAATCTTCTATATAGTATAACTATTAGCGACTTAGTTAATTGAGGCATAGGCACGGCAAAGGGGACGCGCAAGCCTGTACGATTAGATTGTCTATAAACGAGAATCTAAAGCTAGGGAAAGGAAAGGAGAAGAAGAGCAGCGCCATTCGATGTTTTATAAGATCTTTGTGTTACGTAACCGCAATATACGGCAATCTATAGCAACTTGCCGGTGTGAAGATCTGCCAAGTGCCGTAACATTACCCCCCCCTCTAAAAAAGCCTGCCCTTAGGCTCTGTTGCTAAAAGTCTTGGTAAGAGAATCTAACTAATTAGATAACTTTAACCGCCGGTTAAAGTTCCTGGATATCTTAAGACCTTACATAACTAAGAAATTTCTGGGGCGTTTTTGTCCTTATGTTCTTCTAGTAGCTTATTATCTTTATTATACTAGTATTCTATCCACTCGTCTAGGTACTTTAACGGTCCGGGTTTATTAAGGTAACGGCTGTAGAACTCTTAAAGCTTATAGGGACTACCTATAAAGTTCTATATAGGGTACTAAGTGGGGTCTAGGTTATATCCTTTCCAACTAATATAATACTTTAACGTTCCCTTTACAAGTTTACAGGCTAGTATTTCTTTAATTTCCTATTTATTATTGCTATTAACTTAAATTAGTAGGGGAGGTTTATTCTTTTATCCGGGTAGTAGGTTATTTATAGCTTTCCGTAGCTTATCCGGTAAGAAGATAGGGTAAACTTTAATTAAGTCTGGGAGCTTAACCTTGTATAAGTTGCCTACTTTATTAAAAATCTTATACGGTTCTACCATCTTATAGTCTAGCTTACGGCTAGGCCGTTCTGTCTTCTAGTTCTTTATTATAATCTAAACTATATCGCCTACAGTAAAGTCAGGCTTGCGCCTATACTTATTCGCCTGCTGTTTTATTAATATTTAGGCCTTTTTTAGGTTTATATGGGTTACTTTCTAGGCTTCTTCTAAGCGCTTAGCGTACTACTAGGCTTCCTTATAAAATAGTTTTTCGCGTACGGTCTGGGGCCCTTCTAGTCTTTCCCAGTTAAAGCTTATATAGGGGAGGTAACCTATTTCTAGTTAAATAGGGGCAAATCCGGTAGAGTCGTGGGGTAGGGTCGCTTAGGCGTAGTCCATTAAGGGCAATAGTTTGGCCTAGTTATCCTAAAAGTAGTTAATAAAAGGCTAGAGTCTCTGGTCTAAGTATTAATTTATAATCTCCGTTTAACCGTTTATCTAGGGGTAATATACTATAGAAAGCTTTAGCTTAATACCTAGGATCCAGGTAAACTTATTCTAAAAGGCTAATATAAACTACGGCCTATGGTTAGATATAATAGTATCTAGTAGTCCGTAAATTTAGTAGACGTAGTAGATATACAGTTGGGCCGCCTCTTTAGCATTAATATTCTTATAATAGGGAATTAAGAATGGGCGCTTGCCGAAGCGGTTAACTAGGATTATAACTATATCATATCCGTTATGGTCTAAAGGTAGCTTATAAAAGTCTATAGAGATATATTACTAGGGGCGGTCGGGTATTAGGAGGGGTTTTAATAGTCCTAGGGTCTTATCTTATGGAATTATAGACCTATAGTAGTTATTGCAGTTCTGTATATAGCGGTTAATATCTATAATTATTCTAGGCTAGTAGTAGCGGTCGCCAATAATCCTACGGGTCTTATTTTTTAGGGTAGGCCGTAGAGACCTAGGCATGTGCTTCGGCAATAAGCCAAGTCCGTAAGTTCTGTTCCTCTACTACTACTAGCTATTCGCGGTGCTTAAGCAGTCTACTTTTAAGGGACTATAGGCTAGAAACGTTCTTTGCCTTTTTGCGGTACTCCTATAGAGAAGGGGCCGTACGGTTTGCCTATAGTAGTTTATTAATAAGGTCTAGTTCTATAGAGTTAACCGGGCATATCTCGGCATTTAAAGAGTCTGTATTTAGTTCTGCTCATATTTAGGGGTTAAGGTGCTCTAGTTATAGTAGCGCTTAGGTCTATAATAAGATCTTTACAGCTGTCTAGTTATTTATATCCTGTTTACGCCTTATAAGAGCGTCCGCACGGTTAGTGGCGTCTGGCCTATATATAATTAGGAAGTTAAACTAAGATAGGGTATCCGCCTAGCGCGCCTGTCGGGCCGTAAGGGCCTTTGTTGTTATAAAATATTCTAAGGCCTTATAATCGAAAACTACCTAGATAGACTCAGGGGTGCCTTTTAGTTAGGCTCGCTAGTGCTAAAAGCTAGAGATAATAGCTAGCATTTCTTTATCGTAAATTGGGTAGTTCAGCTTAGCATCTACTATAGTCTTTAAATAGTAAGCAACAGGGTACCATTCTCCGTCTGTCTACTTTTGGGAGTAAACGCCAGCTATAACACTATCTAAGGCATTAGTTTCTAGCATTAAAGGCCATTCTGGGTTAAAGTGGGCGAGTAAAGGAGCAGAGACCAGTCGTTTCTTAAGCTTATTAAAGGCCTGCCTATATACAGTGTTAAAGTAAAAGGGCCGGTTCTTGTAGGTAAGTAGGCTTAGTGGCCAGGTAATCCTGCTATAGTTCCTAATAAAGCGTTGGTAGAAGTTACAGAACCCTAAAAATGATTATACCCCCTTTACGGTCCTTAGGGGTACCCATTAGTTAATTACGGCCGTCTTTTCTAGGTCTGCCTTAATCCCATTTATACTAATAATAAACCCTAGGTACTTTATACACTTAATACTAAATTTTAACTTCTTAATATTGGCTTAGAGGCTAGCTTCCTAAAGCCGTTATAGGACTTTATAGATATACTCTTTATATTCTAGTTTATTTTCAGAGTAGATTATAATATTATCCAGGTATACGGTATAGAAGTCATCGAGGTAGTTAAATAGTACATTATTTATATATCGTTGGTATATGGCCAGTCCGTTAGTTAGTCTAAAAGGCAGTACTTTATATTTATACGTTCCGTAACGGGTCCGAAACGTAGTAAGGTTTTCTAATTTAGGGTCCATCCTAATTTGGTAAAAAGCCTAGCGGATATTAAGCTTTATAAAGATCTTAGCTCTACTTATTTAGGCCAAAGTCTCATTAAGTAAAGGCAGTAGGTAGCGGTCTTTAAGGGTCAAATTATTAAGCTTATAGTAGTCGATACAGAAACGAAGTCCTCTATTTAGCTTTTTAGCAAAGAGAATACGTAAGTTAAAAGGGGCTTAACTAGGCTTAATAAAGCCCTTATCCAGGTTATTAATAAGATACTGCTTTATGGCCTATAATTTGGCAATAGATTACTGTCGGAGGGGGCTATAGCTAAGGGTAACCACCTTATCTGGCTCAATTTCAATCTTATAGTCGTACGGTCGGTAAGGCGGGAGTACATTAGATACTGCTTTGGAGAAAGTATTTTTAAATTTCTAGTATTAACGGGGCAGTTTCTGTTCTACTAGCTCCTTATCCATAAGCTCGCCTTTCTCTTAGGCTAGGGCTTCTTTCTCTTTAATTATTTAATTAATTTTATATAAGCTAGTTATAAAGGCAACGGTATTAGGCTAAACCAGGTTCTGGTAGAATCCTATAGCGCTAATATAGCAGATATTAACTAGTGGGAGGTCCGCGGGTTTCTTTACGGATATTCGTTAGGCCGTATTTTACGGTATAGGGTTTATAGTCTTCCTTAGCTCATATTCTATTTTCCATAAGTTGTCCTTCCGGTCTATTAGTTTAGTATATCGTCCAATATCCCTAGTCTTCCTTTATAGCTACGTAGGGCCTAAGTTCTCTATTAGGGACTTAGCTAGGCCACTACCAACTTCCTAAGTCTTTAGTGCGGGTGGTGTAATATAGGCAGTCTGGGGGCGGCGTAGTATATAGATCCGTTGCGGATTAAGCTATATATCCTTCTTAAAAGCCTAGTCCCTATGCGTCGCATCGGCCTAATAAACGGTGTTTATCTACAGCCGTATAAGGTTTTCTATTGTAATACTAATCTCTTTTATAAAGGAAGGCGTTGGGGGTATAGTTTTGGGCTAGATAAGCTGCTTATTCCATACGTTAAGCTATAAGCCTAAATAGGCTAGCTATTTTCTCCCTAAAATTATATTATGGCTTCTAAGGTCCGTAATAAGGAAGGGGATATTATACTACCTTCGTCCGTTAACGTAGAGGTAGATCCACAGGATAGTTATAATAGGTGGCCCTATCCGTCCGTTATAACCGCGAATAGGGATTAGTTTAGGCAGTTCTTTAAGGGGTATATTTAAAAAGTTAGCCAGTTTTACAGCGCAGTTTATATTAATTAAGGTAAAGGCATTTGCTCCTAAGTTAGCTAAAGCAGAGGTTAAAACTTAATATCTATTACAAAATAAAGTATAAAGGATAGTGTAGCTTTTTCTACTAACTAGCCAACCTAGATTAATATGTAACATATTAATCCCTTTTAACCCTAGAAAGGAGTCTTTCTCTAAGGTTCCTCTTTTTCCAGCTCCGCACTATCCTCCTAAATTAATAAGACCTCATTTATCTTTACCTTTATTAGGTAGTTCCTTATAGGGTAGCCTATTTAACCGCACGAGAAGCAAGCTCCTTAATCGCTAAGGGCCTATATACGGGGGTCGCTATATATAGGCCGTGTGTACACCGGGCCCGCAGCAGGGGTAGCTGCGCGGCTAGCTGCCGGGTTAACTATAGGAGTTGCTAATCATGCCAGGGCACTACGGGCCGTACTCGCAGTATTTACGGCCTAGGTTGCAAGGTTTCTAGTTTTTAGCCGATTAGCGCGTGCCTTAATTTAACGGAGGCCTTAGTTAATAGCTAGGCAATAGTCTATAAGTTCCTTTAACGTCTATGCCGTAGTATAAGCTAGTAATATAGCCCACTGTAGGTCCAGGGTAAGCTTATTAAAGAGGTCTGGCAATAGGTCTTCCTAGGGGATCTAGGCCTATTTAGCTAGGTATAGAAAGCGGGTTTAGAAGGCTAAAAAGGTCTCCGTTGTTTTTATATTTAGGCTTTTATAGCTAAGGCGGGCGTTTTATACTTTAAAAGGGTCTTTATAAATAGAAGATAAGTATTTAATTATTTCTTCTTTAAAGATAAAGGGGTCTACTAAGTCTTTAGTATATCGCGGGCGTAAATACGTCTAGGNNTCTCNNCTAGTACNGCNNAANANATAGGCCATTCTGGCTNNGGCNTTAGGGAAGTAGTCTATATTAACTTTAAGCTTATCCCGTAATTAAAGCTTCCAATTATTAAATATAGGGTTAGTTCCGTCCGTAAGTAATAGGGGGTCCGCAACCTTTACCGACCGCATTGGTGCTATATAGGCCTTAGTAAATCTACTAAGGTACTAAGATAGGGCCTAAAGGACTATAGTAAGTCTTTAGTTGTCTAATAATAACTTATTATTAGATATAGGGGTATCTCTAGCTTTAAGCAGCTCTCGCAGTTGTTTAATTTCGGTATTAGCAGCCATAAGCTCCGCCTAGGGGGTTAAAACGTTAATTATTTCCTTATCTAAAGTATTTAAGGGTCCTACAGCTGCTTTACCTGCTACTATATTTCGTGGCATAGTGGTAGAAGTATTAGGTAATTCCGGGTAATTTCTTTAGGGGTTCTAGTCTGTGCGTGTCTTATGGGTCCTTTCCTTAGGGTTCTGTTCTTTTCTTTTAGGTCCTGTCCTTGTGGTCCTAGTAATATCCTTAGGGTCCTATTCTATGTTCTTATTCTGTTTGTAGTCTTATAGATATATTTAAGTTCCTTCTTAAGAAGAAAGAGTAGAGTGAGCTTTAGATAATGTTAGTGACTCAGTTAATCGAGGCATGGGCACGGCAAAGGGGACGCGCAAGCCTGTACGATTAGATTGTCTATAAACGAGAATCTAAAGCTAGGGAAAGGAAAGGAGAAGAAGAGCAGCGCCGTTCGATGTTTTATAAGATCTTCGCGTCACGTGACCGCAATATGCGGTAATCTGTGGCAACTTACCGGTGCGGAGATCTGCCAAGTGCCGTAACAATAACTACTATTAGCGAGTTATAGGGCGCGGGCTTTAGTAAGGGGTAAGGTAGGTAGGTTATAAGTACGCATAAATTAGATATCTATAAATTTATTAATAGCTCCGCAATTAATTATAAAACGGCTTTTATATTATTTTTTAGCAGTAGTTCCTATTATAGGCAAAACTATCTATTTCTGTCTATTTATCTTTACTAAGTTATCTATTAAGTAAGCCGATATATAGATCCCTCTATTATTAGGGCGTTTTAACCCACAACTTAAAGCTAGGACTTAGCGTTTTCTACTTTTATATCTAACTCTACCGCTATTACTACGTTTTTATTTTATATGGTAGTAGTATATAGTAATATATTTAGCGTTTAGGGTATTAGGTTAGGTATTAAGCGACAGCTACTAAACCTAGCTATTAGGCAGTTTAGGTTATCGCAGTAATAGCTTTCTTAATAGTATTTATAGCAGCGTCCTAGTTTCCAGAGTAGCTCGCGCTCTCTATTTAGGAGTTTTTACGGAAAGGTTAATATAAAGAGGTTAATATTAGCTCTAGTAGTATTTAAGGTAGTAGGCGTTAGTAGCTTAGTATATATAGGTTTAGTAGGTCCGGAGGGCTTCTATAAGGAGGTCTTTAGGTAAGGGTTAGTAATAGTAATTTAGTTTAGTTGTTATTTAATCTTCTATAGAGCTGCTACTATATTATAAATATTATTATAGTTATAGCTAGCGGCTGCGTAACTAAGGTAATAAGTAACTTTTTTAAGGAGATCTTTCTGGTCTTTAGTATCGTCTTAGGTAAAGGCTTTGGTATATTTCTAGAATTTAATATAAAACTCGTTAAATAATTTAGTAGGGCTTATCTTTAGAGCACTTAGTTGGTGGCTAGTAGGTTATAGTCGCGGTATATTAGGTTAAGATTATTAAGGACTTCTTAATAGGACTGCCACTTTTAGGGGCTACTAGTCTCCCATTAGGCGAAGAGTCTATTAAATAGTATACCTTTTATTTACCTAATAATATAACCAATCTTAGTATTTTCTGTAGGAAAAAGGTAGGTACTCTAAGTTAGCTTTTTACGGATTTATATCTTCTAGTAGCTATATTTCTTGCGGTCTCCCTAAAAGATTAAAGGATTAGGGTAGTATATATTAGACCCTATAGTAGTAGCTTAGGTCCAATTATTATAGCTTTTATTATTACTGCTTTAGTAGGGGTTCCTATTAGGTAAAGCTGCTTAGCGCTAACCCTTTATTAAGCGTTAAGTAGGTAAAGTTACTAGGGGCGTAAAGAGACTTAAGTGGCGTTATATATAGTAAAAAGGTATCTAGCGTTATTATAAATATACTCGTTAAGCTAAGATTATAGGTATTTAATTATGCCTTCTTTTTTAGTAACTGTAGCAATTAGTATAATATTAGCCTTCTTTAACTATTAGACGTTGCATTTAGATACGCGGAGGTTATTTTTAGTTTTTTAATATATATTATCGGCGAGCGCCTTATAAGCTTATAGGTCTTAGATAATATTATAATCTTAAATAGTACGCATTTTAGCTTATATAAGCTTTAGGTAGTAGTTCTATAAAAGGTAATAATATTTATTAGGTTCTTATGCTACTATTTTTATAAATATCTCGGCGTTTTATATTTTGATTTTAATAGGTAGTAGCCCTTTTATTTACTTATCCGTAGTTATATAGTTAATAAAAGATAAAATATTATTAGTGTCTATCTCCTTAGGGGTTAAGGCTAAGGCTAATAAATTAAATTCTCCTAGGATTAATTAGCGTTGTAGGTTAAGTATAGGTATTAGATTATTCTTTAGGTTTAATATAGTAGCTAATAAGGAATATTATCTTACTATTATGGGTTCCTTAGAAGTATAAAGTAAGGTAATTTATAAACACGTTGCTTTTAGTAGCGCCTGCAGTATTATAAAGACGTAGAATTAGTTATAGGCTAAGCGTTAGTAGTAAAAAGGCGCAACGTAATGTTATAGGACGTGGGTAGTGGCTATAGAGTGTATATATTTGAGGAGTTTATAAGATATTACGCAATTAATTATAAGGGTCGAGGGCGTAAGGAGGTAATATACCTACGCGTAGCTAATATAAGCTATATATAAGGTGTACGCAAGAGCATAGAGCTCTCCTATAGAGGCCCCTGCGGTGGGGTTCCGTAATATTATTTAAGGTGTCTTTATTACTATAGAGACTACTATAGTAATAGAGATACCTTAAATAATTAATACTTCTAAAGTTTAATATTACCTTAAGTACTATAGCTCTCTTATAGTAACTAAGCAGCCTTAATTTCTTTTAATACTTAGCGCTAAGTCTTGTTATATCGCTACAGAGCCTTATAAGCCTCGTTATATTACCGTAGAGCCCTATAAGCCTTACTATATTACCACTAAGGCCCTTGGCCTAATTAGGCAGTATAAGGTCGTAGGTTTAGTTCCTATTAGTAGCGTATTAAAAACATTAAAAAAAGGTTTTTTTCTATTAAATCACGTATTAGTAAGGCTTTAAATTAATCCTATTATTCGTATCTTATTTTTAACGCCCTAAGTTATATTAAATCTATATATTTGCATTGTGGCTTAATAGGCCACTTAAGAACTTTGGGAAAAGTGGTATAATTATATTAGCTAGCTCCAAATTAAATTAAAGTAATTATAGAACTTACTATACCACTACGCCGTGGAGACTTTATATTATAATACCTACAATTTAATTAAATTATAACCCCTTCCAAACCTTATAATTAAATATTTTTATATATAACACCACGCTAAGACTTACGATGTAAGTGTAGATTATAACTTAAGCATAGCTTAATTATAATGCAATTGGTATACGGCCCTAAGATTAAAATCTATAACACTAAAAACAAGCTCTAAGTCACTAATTTTATACTAGCAGAATTAAACCTAGTAAAAGATTTGGAGAGTAAAGCTACTGCTAAGAGTGTCACGGCTTATATAAATGCCTCTAAACCAAAGCTTGTAAAATGCTATATTATAAAGATACTAAGCTAAGGAAAAGAGGAGAGGTATATATAGGAGGTAAAGATGTAATATATACGCGCTATAACGCTAAGTCCTTAGCTAAACCCCTAACTAGGCTCCCTATCCAGGTTATGCGTTATAGTGCTATAATATTACCCCCCTCCTTTAAAAGAAAGCCTACCTTTAGGCTTTATTAGAAACAAAGTAAAACTAAAGAAAAGGAGATATAAGTGCGTTTGGACTAAGTATATAAGGCAACTATAGGTTACGTAAAAGCGCTAGAGTGGAAAGGGTAGCCGCTAAAACTCTTAGTAAGGATCTAGCTAATTAGAAAACTTTAACTAGCGGTTAAAGTTCCTAGACATCTAAAGGCCTTACATAACGCGTAAATCTAGGTGGCTATATATTATAGTAGGCTTTATTCCTTAGGCCTTAGTATAAGGTAAGGATATAGATAGAGAGTCTAATAATAGAACAATAGGTATATTATATAGACAGAGACAAATCCTTAAGGGAAAAGGAGGAGTCTGTATGCAAGGTAGGAAGGGTTTTCCCTAGGCATGTATAGAGCACGTGCCTTACGGGTAAGTTACCCCTAGGTTACCCTAGGGTCGCCCATACCTTCCAGCTATATAATTATCTACTTAGGTTTTACCTAATAATGCCCCCCCCTTTAAAAAGGGTCGTCCCCGATCCTTTATATACTTAAGCCTTAATAAAACCCCATAAAAAACCTTAGTAAGGAAAAAATTTAGAGGGGAAAGAGCGTCTTAATTTTGTGTATAGAGAGACGGGTAGTATATATGCGCGGCGCGAAGATATTAAGGAACTTTAACTGGCGGTTAAAGTTATCTAATTAGTTAGATTTGCCTCGCTAAGACTCCCCCGCATTTAACTAAGCTAGTAGCGATTTTATATGCCCGGTATAGAAAATCCTAATTGGTCTATTTAATAGGTAGGGCTAATAAAGCTTAATACCGTCGCCTAAATTTAGTAGACTAGAAATATTCTAAAGCTCGCTTATATAGGTAAGTCGCTGGTACCTCGCGGGTAGGTTATAGGTTATTTATATATAGTTAGATTCGTGGACGGTAAGGCTATATACCTATTAAATCCACCGCTAACCCTACTTTAGCCTTACGCTATACCGGCGTAGCGCCGTATATACTTCGCGGGTAGGTTATAGGTTATTTATATATAGCCAGATTAGGACGGTGAGGCTATATACCCATTAGACCTACCGCTGACCTATACTTTAGCCTTATACGTTATCTGTGTAGTATATACGTGGAATAGTGTATAAGTTGTTAGTATAGGTTACCACTAGTAGGTTACTAGTAGGTTGTAAACCCTAGTTAAATAGACCCTAGTTATAGACGGGCCTATTCTCTAATATATAAATAATCTGCTTAGCTAGTATAGAGTAACGGACTAGGTTTAGGAAGGGTGCTTTCTAAATTAAGCTTCGTTGTTAGTATACGCCATGGCCTCGCCTGCGAGTTATAGCAATTGTTACTTATTCTTTAATCCCTTTAGACGTCGTTTATTCCGCTTTAATGTAGGTTATATTTTAATAGCGGCGCTTACTTTTCGCCTGCGCTTTAGCTATAAGGCTAGGGTGTCCCACTTATAGTACTTATCCAGCAGTTGTTAATAATTCTTAAGTTCTGTCTTATATTTCTATTTATTGTACTTATTTAGCCATCCTAGCTATTTAATAAGGTACTATAGTTGTCTAGCACGATCTTAGTAAGCGATAATTACTTCTACTTCCTAGCTGCCTTTCTTAAGCTTTTTTACTACTAGGGGTTAAAACCTAGGGCGTGTTATGGCTTAAATAAATGCCTTTGAACCGAAGCTTGAACAAATGCTGTATTACAAAGATACTAAGCTAAAGAGAAGGAAAAGGGGTTGCTAGGACCGATGTAAATAAATATATAGGGTAAGCCGCTAAGGCGCTAGCTTTAGGCGGGCTAATCGCAGGTTGGTAGAATATGGTAGAATTTGGTAGGTAACGTGTAATAGCGCCGTTACATTACCCCCCTCTTTAAAAGAAAGCCTGCCCTTAGGCTTAGTTAAAAAAAATAGGGTAGCACTAGGCTTATAAACGTAGGATTATAAAAATATAAGATAAGGAGATAAAGGGGATATAAGTCCGTCCTAACTAAGTATAAAGGGCGATTATAGGCTAAGTAGAAGCACTAGGCTAGAAAGAGTAGCCGCTAAAAGTCTTGGCACGGATCTAACTAATTAAACAACTTTAACCGGCGGTTAAAGTTCCTAGATATCTGAAATTTTACGGTACTGGTAGAAAACGGCAGAATATAGCAGAATTTGGCAGACAGCTATATTAGGGCTTTAGGGCGTTTTTATCCCTATATTCTTCCGGTAACTTATTATCTTTATTATACTAGCATTCCATCTATTCGTCTAGGTACTTTAGGGGTCCAGGCGCATTAGGGTATTAGTTATAAAATTCTTTAAGCTTCTAGGGGCAGCCTATAAAGTTCCACGTAGGGTACTAGGTTAGGTTAGAATTGTAGCCCTTTTATTAGATATGGTATTTTAGCGCTCCTTATACTATCTTATAGGCCAGTATTTCGTTAACCTCCTATTTATTATCACCGTTTACTTAAACTAGTAGGGGAGGCTTATTCTTTTATCTAGGTAATAGGTCGTTTATAGCTTTCCGTAACTTATTTAATAAGAAGATAAAGTAAACCCTAATTAAGTCTGGGAGCTTTATCTTATATAAGTTGCCTATTTTCTTAAGAACCTTATATGGTCCTACTATCTAGTAGTCTAGCTTACGGCTAGGTCGTTTAGTCCTCTAATTCCTTATTATAACCCAGACTATATTACTAGGGGCAAAATTGGGCTCTTAACGGTGTTTGTTTGCCTACTATTTTATTAACCTTTAAGCTTTTTTTAGGTTCTTATAGGCTACTATTTAGGCCTCCTCCAATTATTTGGCGTACTATTAGGCCTTAGTATAGGATAGCTTCTCTTATACAGTTTAGGGTTCTTCTAGCCTTTTCTAGTTAAAGCTTATATAGGGTAAGTATCCTATTTCTAGCTAAATTGGGGTAAACCCTATGGAGTTATAGGGTAGGGTTACTTGCGCGTAGTCTATTAAGGGTAGTAGTTTAAACTAGTTATCCTAAAAATAGTTAATAAAGGGCCTAAGCCTCTAGTCCAGGTACTAATTTATAATCTCTATCTAACCGTTTGTCTGGGGGTAATAAGTCATAGAAAGCTTTAGCTTAATACCTAAGATCTAGGTAAACTTATTCTAGAAGGCTAATATAAACTATAGCTTATAATTGGATATAATAGTATCTAATAGTCCGTAGATTTAGTAGATATAATAGATATATAGCCAGGCTACCTCTTTAGCATTAATATTCTTATAATATGGAATTAAGAACGGGCGTTTACTAAAGCGGTTAACTATAACTATAACTATATTATATCCGTTACGGTCCTTAGGTAGTTTATAGAAGTCTATAGAGATATACTACTAAGGGCGCTCTAGTATTAGAAGTGGCTTAAGTAGTCCTAGGGTCTTATCCTGTAGGATTATAGCTCTTTAGCAGTCTTTGCAGTTCCGTATATATTAATTAATATCCATAACTATTCTTAGCTAATAGTAGCGGTAGTTAATAATTTTACGGGTCTTATTCTTGCTAGGGTATGCTATAAAGACTTAGTAATAAGCTTTGCGGATTAGTTTGGTCTATAGATTGTTAATATTAGGGACTATAAGCTGCTCCTAGTATAGGAGCAATCCTTCCTATGTTTTAAAATTGGGGTTTTCTTTTACAGCTTATTCGCGGAGGGCCCTTAAGGTATTAGCCGTATGGTTTGCAGTTAGGAGGCGGTTAATTAGCCCTATTAGCTTATCTAAGGACTCCTCTATTAGTGCTAACTTGTTTTACTAGAAGTTTAGCTTTTTAAGAATCCGCGGGTTAAGCTATTCTGGATAGAAGAAGGCGCGCGTCTAATATTAGGTCTTTAGCTTATCCTAGGGTCCTACATCTTATTCTCTTTAGGTTAGGGCATTAGCCTTAGAGTTTTACTTGCTAGAATAATATATAATCGTAAAGAAGAATTAGAAGAGTATTTCGGCCTACTAGGCTTATCGCCCTATAAGCTGCTTTATAGTTATAAAGTACTCTAGGGCTTTATAATCTATATATATCTTAATCCGGGAGTTCATACCTTTAAGCTCTACGCACTATTAGGAAAGTAATTAAATAATAGCTAGTATTTCTTTATCGTGTACTTTATAGTTACACTTAGCCGGGTCTATTATCTTTAAGAAGAAAGCTACGGGGTACTATTCGCCGTCTAGATATAACTATAATAGGATTCCTACTACAACCCCATTAGAGGCGTTTATTTCTAGCATTAAATTAAGGTCTGGGTTATAGTAATAAAGGATTAGGGAAGAGATAAGCCGATTTTTTACCTCTTTAAAGCCCTCTATATAGCTATTATTAAAGACAAAAGGTGTATCCTTTCTAGTTAGTTATACAAGAGGTTTTACCATAATTCCGTAGTTATAGATAAACTAGTAGTAGAAATTATAAAAACTAAGGAAGAACTAGATTCCTTTTACTATATAAGGGGGCTTCTAGTTACGGATTACCTTTACCTTCTTAGGGTTAACCTTAATTCCTTCTATAGTTATAATAAACCCGAGGTATTTTATACGTTTTACCCCAAACTCGCATTTCTTAATATTAACTTATAAGCCCGCGTTCCATAGTCTCTCTAGGACCTTCTTAACATAAACTTAATACTTAAGTTTATCGTCCAAGTATATAAAAATGTCGTCTAGGTATACTATGCAGAATTCGTTAAGGTAATTAAAAAGAACGTTATTTATATACCTTTAATACATAGCCGGTCCGTTTATTAGTCTAAAAGGAAGAACTTTATATTTATAGGAACTATAGCGGGTACGGAACGTTGTTAAATCTTTGGATATAGGGTCTATCCTAATTTAGTAGAAAGCTTAGCGGATATTAAGTTTGGTAAAGATCTTTACCTAGCTTAGACATATAAGGGTCTCGTTAATTAAAGGAATAGAATACCGGTCCTTTTAAGTAATAGTGTTTAGCTTTTAATAGTCAATATAAAAACAAAGGCCTCTATTAGGCTTTTTTACGAATAGGATAGGGGAAGTAAAAGGGGCTTAACTTGGCTCGATAAACCCTTTATCCAGGTTATTAATTAAGTACTACTTTATTACTTTTAGCTTATCCGTTAATTAATAGTAGAGGGGGCTATAGCCTAGCGAGTTATTGGCCTCTAATTAAATCTTATAATCGTATATCTGGTAGGGGGGTAACTTATTTAAGGCCGCCTTTAAGAATATATCCTTATAGCCTATATAAATNGTAGAAAGGAGGCGTTTAACTAGTTCCTNNTCGGTTTCCTNATNTAGCCTTTCCTCTCTATTATTAATAATTCGGTTAATCTTATATAGGCTTATTATAAAGACCTTATTGTCCTTCCGGTATATATTAAAGTAGAANNCTANAGCGCTAATTNCGGCNATNTCTATNGTAGGGGGGTTANCTAANAATAGGGGCGTATNTNACTTTAGGGACTTCTAGGGTACTAGCGTTATTATTACTCCTTTTAGCTCCTATTATATCTTTTAGAGGTTATCCCTTATATCCTATTAATATATTCTTTTCCATAACGGTTAAATCTATACGATTTGGATATTATCTACGTCATTATCTGTCCCACTTCTATATATAGAGTCCTCTTTAAATATAGCGCTTTAGGAGAGTATCTTTATTAGTATAAAGTTCTTTCTAGCTTCGCGGCGGGCGTCCTCTTAGGTAAAGGCTAGGTTACGGGCCCGGATATCCTACTGGTAGGTAGGATTAGCCCTTACGGCTAGTATCTTACGGTTAGTTCGGATCTCCCTAATAAAGGAGGGCAACCTTAGTCTATCCTCTAGCTAGACAAACCATTTTTTTATACGTTTAACTAAATATTAAAATAGGATATCTATTTTCGTCTAAGGATTATATTAGAGGACCCTAGGTCTAGGATGCAAAAGGGGATACTATATTAGCGTTGTCCGTTAAGAGCGATATGTAACTTTAAGACGTAGGTAATAGGCCGACTGGCTTAGCCGTTATAGCCCTTTACCTAAATAGGCTTCTCTAGTTAGATAGCTTCTGCATTTAGAAACTTAGCAACATTATTTATATAGGCAGTATTTATAAAGGCGAAGCCATTTGCTCTAGTGTTAATAAGGGCGGTTATATTAACTCTATATCTATTTTAAGATACTATATATAAAACCGTGAAATACTTTTCACCTATTAACTAACTAAGATTAATCTCTTCGAGATCGATAGGGTACCCTAGGGGGGAGTCTTTCCCTAGGGTTTTTCTTTTCCTAACTTATCGGACGTTTCTCCTTCCTCTATCTCCTTAATATCGCCTATATCCTTTAGCTCCGGGTAGAATAAGGCAAAGTAACCTTACTTATTGCAGTTAAAGTATATAGCCAAGGCAGGGTTAATTAAAGTATTACGGTAAATACTAGTTAATAGCTTGGTACGTAGCTAGTCGGGTAAGGCTTACCGGTGTGTAGTTATAACCGCCTTTAGTATAAGAGTAGTTATAACTTGTCTTCCTACTCTAGCTTCTATAAGTATAGCTGGCGAGTTCTAATTATTACGGAGTCGCTTTTACTAATTAGGGCGGGCGTTAATCCGCTTTAGTTCTAAGTCTAATAATAGGTAATAAGCTGCAAGTCTTTTATAGGTTAGTAGGTTATTTAAGGTTATAGCGATCTTTTCTTATAGCTGGATTATTAGCTTATTATATAGGTCTAATTAGTAGTTCTTAAGGGGAACCTAGCCTTCTCCTATAAGGTATAGGAATTAAGTCTAGAATTTAGTAAAGGGTTAGTTCGGTTTTATTATTAGGTAATTATAGTTATAATAGGCATCCCGTACTTTGTTCAGGTTAACGTAAATAGCCGCTAGGTACTATATTATCTCGTTAACAAATATAAATTAGATAGGGGAGTCGTCCTTAAACTTAGCTTAAAGGTGCTATTAGGCGTCCCCAGTAGTTCAACTAAAGAGGTAGAGCATTTTAGCTTCTTTAGAAAGGAAATAGTTGTAGTTAACACAGAGCTTTTCTTGTACTTAAATCCTCTAATTCTTAAAGGTAGGGTCTATCCCGTTAGACAGTAGTAGGGGGTTAGGGAGCTTAATAGACTTTAATTACTTCGTTATTATATCCGTACTCCCTAGTATATTATATTTAGTAGAGTGAATAGATTAGCTAGGGCTTTAAGAAGGGGAAGCTGGGCTATTTTATAGGGCCGTAAGGCTTTCTAGGATCTCTTATAGGGTCTCTTATATATTTCTCGCTTTAAGATAATCGGCTTTCTGGCTAGCTATAAGGGCGCGAATCTGCTCGCGTATGTCTATAATATTATTATTGTCTTCAATTTCTAATCCTAATTAGATCTTAGGTTCCTCTCAGGTAGAGGCAGCTCTCTTAGATAAGCTTACTTTAGGTGCCATTGTTAGCTTCCTAAGGTTCGTCAGTATTATACACTTTAGTTTTAATTCTGGGGGTACAGGTCCAGTCCTATTTAGCTTATAAGGTAGGATATTATTTAGGCCTTCCCAGGCAATATAGAGTTGTTTTAGTGTCTAAGTATAGCGCGTTAATACGTTGTTGCAGACGAAGTTTCTTTAGGGTAGGATATTATTAAGGCCTTCCTAGGCAAGGTAGGGAGAGCTTAGTATAATATCACGGCTTAAATAAATGCCTCTAAACCGAAGCTTAAACGAATGCTGTATTACGAAGATACTAAGCTAAAGAGAAGGAAAAGGGGTTACTAGGACCGATGTAAACAAATATATAGGGTAAGCCGCTAAGGCGCTAGCTTTAGGCGGGCTAATCGCAGGTCGGCAGAATATGGCAGAATTTAGCAGGTAACGTGCGATAGCGCCGTTATAGGGCGTGACTTATAAGGCTCTAGTAGGGAGATATAGAAGACTAAGTAGAGTCGTGCTATAGTAGGTAGAAGCTCTAGCTTATATGCTTGCTACCCTACACGCTCTAAGATTTAAAATAGTCCTATAAACTTATAGTTAAGCTTTTTATAGGGACGTTTTATGCGGATGTTCTTGGAGGAGAGTAGGACTCTTTTACTAACGGCGAAGTGTTTGGCTAGGTGGTAACGATTATAGTATTTTGCCTAAAGCTTTTAGGCGTACATTATTGACGCCGCCACTGCCTTATATATAAGGCGCAGGCGTTATAGATGCGTCTCTATAAGTTGGATATTTGTTAACTTAGACCCCTCCTTACTTTACTAGGCGTCTTAGACGCTATAGGACTCCGTTTAGGACGTTTGGTAGCTAGCCATAGGCGAGCTTAATAGGAGAATGCTTTATTATAGTATAGACCTTAGAGTTATAGGTAAAGGCTACTTCTTTAAGTAGGGAGGCCTAATTAGACTATTCCTAGTTTGTAAATATATATAGGTATACCTTAAGCTCCTAGTTCTAATACTCCGTCTAACTATCTATCTACGGGTAGAATATAGTGCTAAGTTTACGTTAAACGCGGAGATAGTAGTATATCCCTTGCACGGATAGGGTGCTATATTCTGTGGCCCGTGCGCAAAATATTAAAACTTTTAAGAGTTTTAGTTTGGTGATACGGCAGAACGACTTACCGCCTATATATGCACCCTATTAATTGGTGCGCACGGGCTGCATTTTATAGGGCGTGTTTATTTGTGTAAGGGATAGTGCTCTAGTACTCGCTTATAAATATACTACCCCTATTAAAGACAATATTATCTAAAGGCCCTATTTATATAAAGACTTTAAATAAGAGTTCTGCGAGTTATATAGCATTAATTATTTTATACACTAGATAGTAGCGCACTAGCTTTATAAAATGGTCTATAAAAATAAGGACGGAGTTATACTCTACGCTATTAGGAGTCTTAGACTCTAAAAGATCCGTAATAAAGTTAAGTAAATAATGCCGCTAGGCTCGGGTGGGGGCCTAGAGAGGCTATAGCTTACTATAGGGTTTATAGCGGCGCGATTTGGAGCGTTAGTAGGTATTATAATTATCTAAGTATTTGCGGAGGTCCTAGGTAAGGCTATTCTAAGCATACTTCTACGCGATTACCTTAAAGATACGGTTAAAACTATAGTGGCCGCCTATAGGATCGTTATAATTCTGCTTAAGGATCTCCTATTATAATAGTATATAATTCGGCACCTAGACCTTATTGTTTTACCTTAGGAGTCCTTAATTATTAAGGGTATAGTCCTTATTACTAGTAGGAACTTATTCCTAGGTTAACTAATTACATATAGAGCGTGTAAAGGCGTCCTTTTTTTATACTCCACGAATAAAATTAACTAGTGACTTAGGGGGGTGTTCCGTAAACGCCGTTTTAGCTAAAGTAGCTACTACTACCTCTTGCCGTGGCACGAGACTCTGCGTAAAGTTAGTGCTAGTAAAGTAACATATAATATATAGGTGACTTACTAGGTTATTATAGGGGACTATAACCTAGGCCAAGGGGTCTTCCCTAGGGTTAAGCGCTATTAGGCCGGTTAAAGTGGTCTTAAAAAGAATAGCAGAACGCTTTAGTCCGCTAGCGCCAAGTTTGCAAGGGTCGCTCGTATACTACACGCATGCTACTTACTAGTATAGTATAGTAGCACTAAGGCCGCCTATAAGGCCTATAATCCGCAACTTTTGCTATAATATAGGCAG
Source organism: Cenococcum geophilum 1.58 (assembly GCF_001692895.1). Lineage (NCBI taxonomy): Eukaryota > Fungi > Ascomycota > Dothideomycetes > Gloniales > Gloniaceae > Cenococcum > Cenococcum geophilum. Next base: position 366,662 of record NW_027137583.1, on the reverse strand, counting down.
TATGGTATTAAGGATTATCCTCTTACTACTATCTTTAAAGCCTTTAGTATAATCCGGGCGCTAGGATAGTATATTAGCAGGATTTATCTTACCTAGCTTATATTTAATCTCAAAATCAAACTTAGCTAGTTCCTTAGCGTACCAGGCCTAGCAAGTAGATAAGCTTTTAGCGGTTATAAAGTACCTAAGATTATTATAATTATAGAGTATGCGCGTTATATACGCGGCATATTTAAGGTAATGGCGCTACATTTTAAAGCATTGTACTATAGCGAGTAGTTCTTTGTTATGCGTATTATACCATACTTTTAGGCTAATAAGCTTTTAACTATAATAGGCGATTAGGTACTAGTGGAGTTAATCTTCTTACCCTAAAGGCTGCAGAAGTATACCGCTATAGGTATAATTAGAAGCGTTAGTAATTACTATTAGGGGTAGGTTAGGGTTAAAGTAGCGAAGTAGAGGAGCCTATATAAACGCAGCGCGTAGCTTATAAAACGCCTATTGCGCGTTATTAGGCTAGGACCAGGGTTAATACTACTTAGTAGGCCCTTTTAACTTACGCTTCTTCTTCTTCTCCCCATCTAACGTTAGGTCGCGATGTGCCTATATAAGATATACGTGTAGGGGGTATATAGTATCTAAGTAGTTCCAGATAAATCGCTTATAGAAGTTAGTAAAGCTAAGGAAGACCTAGATGTCCTTATAGGACTTAGGCTTAAGCCATTCCTTAATAACTTTTACGCGGTTAGGGTCTATTATAATACCCCTAGGGGTAATAATAAAGCCTAGGAACTTAACGTTCTTAATATAAAAAATACATTTTAATAGTTTGGCGTATAGGCCCCAAGCGCGGAGCTGTCGTAGTACCTACTTAACGTGCTTAACGTACTTGTCCTTATTATTTAAGTAGATAAAAATATTATCTAGGTAAACTACGTAGATAGTATCTACTAGGGTTCCTAGAGCTTTATAAATATAGCTCTAAAAAGTCATAGGGGCGTTAGTAAGATTAAAGGACATTACTAGGTACTTAAAGTGACCGTAGTATATTTTAAATACGGTCTTCTATTTATTTCCCTTTTTAATACAAATCCTATAGTATGTATTACGAAGATCTAGCTTTATAAATATCCTTATATAGCTAAGCCTATTAAAGAGTTCGCTAACCAGCGGTAGGGGGTACTGATTTTTAATTGTAATCTTATTTAGGCGTTTATAGTCGACATATAGCCGTATTATACTGTCTACTTTTAGTATAAAGAGGATAGGCGCTCTAGTAGGCGACTTACTGGGCCTAATCTAGCCCTTTTTAAGAATACTGTCTAGGTACTCTTATAAGATCTGCAACTCTTTTTATAAGAGGTTATAAAGGGGCATTTATAGTGGCGTTTTGCCTTCTTTTAAGTTAATCGCATGGTCGTACTTAAAGTTCTACAGTAGTATACTTGCTAGCTTATTAAAGAAGACATTAATTTCCTCCTTATATATATCTAGTAGGCCGGGGGCTATAGAGGTTAAGGCGACTATTATATAGTAGTATACTTCCAGGAGCTAGTAGAGAGAAGGGTGTAGCTAATATGCGTTTTATAGGTATACTCGTACTAAGAGTGTATATAGCTCTGCTATAGTATACTTAATAGTTTTAGGGTTTTAATTACCTCTCCCTTATATATAGGTGATCTGCGCCGGCACCGGAGGGTCTTTATAGGTACTCGCTGCTAGTGACGGTAGGTTCTCTACTATATTTATAACTGGTATCTCTACGTCCGGAGGGTCTGCATAGGTACTCGCTACTAGTAACAACAGGTCCTCTATTATATTTATAACCAGCGTAGAGAAAGAGTCTTCTAGCTATAGTAAATAGACTATTTTACTAGTCTTAATATCTACTAGGAGAGCGTTAAGGGTAACTATTTAGAGGTATTTAGGGTCTAAAGTACTAGAACCGAAGCTAATTAATAGATCTACTTCCGCGAGCCAATCCCATCTAAAAACTATATTATAACCATTAAATAAGCCGCCCTAAAAGGTCTATAGGCTAATAGTGCAAAAGGTACCCTAGGAGTCGCTAGTGATAACTGTTAGATTATAGGTACTCTAGATTATTATCTAGTTACTATTAAGAAAACGTGCAATAGGTTTACGTAAACGTAATGCGTAGCGTATAGGCAGGTTAAACCTACGGACAATATCTTAATTAATAAGGTTAATTTAGCACCTATTATTATATAAAGCACATAGGCGGACTTTGCCCTAAGGCGTATTTATTACAACATATACCATAATATATTTCTTCTCTCCCTCTATATTAGGCCCTAGTTGCAGTTAAGAGAGATGCGCTACTAGGGCTTTAGGTTTTCTAAAGCCTAAGCTAACTTCTCTTTATTAGCCTGCTTCTAGTATTCCTTACAGTAGCCGCCTACGGTCCTTTAACTCGCCTGCGTAGCACTAGCGTCTAGGGGGTCCCCTAAGCTATCTAGCTTTTAAGTGGTCTCCCTAGGAGGTTGCTTAGAAAAGCGTCGCCCTTTTTAGGTTCTGTTCCCTAAGCCTAACTCTATAAAGCCTATACTGCGACCGCGCTTTATACGCAATAATTTGCCGCTGCTACTTACGCGATCTTCTATAAGCTTTATAGTATTAAGCAATTACTCTATATAACGGATTTCGTTAAAGAGGTTTTTAGTAGTTCTTACCCGTTAGGCGAAGTTCTGGCGGAAGAGCTCTACTTATAGGTAGGCTGGGAGATATAAGAACTAAAAGTCTACCTATTGTTTGGGATTAATAAAAGGGGTATATAAGAAGAGGTCCTCTAAGCTACGTATATAGGCTAGGAAGACGTTAACCTCTAGTTCTCCTTTATAATAGCCGTATAGTATATTATAGCGTTATTAAAGCGTCTTACTATAGGGTTTCTGATCTGGTCTTAGACCATAGTCTTAAATTCGTCCTATAGTAAAGGACCCTTATCCTTAGTGCCTAACCGGCNATAAACTAGTTNGGCGATTATCTTCTCTTTTATAAGACCTTTAATGGCCCAGCGCGTGCGTCGCTTATAGTTATAGTCAGCGTTATTAACCTCGAATTAGTTCTTAACTGCGGCGATCCACCGGTTAAAATGCTATTAAGTAGTACCGCTAATATTAGGTAGTAACTTCTTAACTAGGGCGTTAAGATTTGTTTGGCGTATGCGTTTACTACGTAACTTATACTCTTTACTAGAGAGGCAACAGAAGAGCTTTATCGAATTAATAATACTCTATAAGTTGGCTATTTTCTTAGCCAGCTTATCTAACTCCTTTATATTAGCGGTATTAGGTAGGACGCTAGTAACCTTACTAAGCTCCTATTAAGCCTAGGTGTATAAGTTAAACTAGTCTTTAGCGTTTGTAGATATCTAATCGTTTTAAGATTTAGAAAATGGCTTAGATGCTGTTAGTATACTTTTAGTAGTTTCGTCTGCACTAGATCCTAAGGCGTTCTGCAGTTATATCGCTAGCGTATTACTATTAGGTATAGGCGTTGGTTTTCTTTTCGGAGGTATTATAGAAAAATTAAACCGGCTATCCTCCTAAGGGGATTAGTAAGGATTTAAATATAAGGTAAGGATATAGATAGGGAGTCTAATAATAGAACAATAGGTATATTATATAGACAGAGACAAATCCTTAAGGGAAAAGGAGGAGTTTATGTGCGAGGTAGGAAGGGTTTTCCCTAGGTATGTATAGAGCACGTACCTTACGGGTGAGTTACCCCTAGGTTGCCCTAGGGTCGCCCGTACTTTACGGCTATATAACTATTTACTTAGGTTTTACCTAACACTTAGGGCGTTTTTATTTCTATACTTTTCTGGTAACTTATTATCTTTATTATATTAATATTCTATCTACTTATTTAGGTACTTTAGGGGTTTAGGTAAGTTAGTATATTAATTATAAAACTCTTTAAGCTTTTAGAGGCAGCCTATAAAGTTCTAAGCGGGGTACTAAGTTAGGTTTAAGTTATAGCCCTTCTATTAAATACGGTATTTTAGCGCTCCTTACACTAGCTTATATGCTAGTATTTCCTTAACTTCCTATTTATTGTCACTACTAACTTAAATTAGTAGGGGAGGCTCGTTCTTCTACCTGGGTAATAGGTTACTTATAGCTTTCCGTAATTTATCTAGTAAGAAAATAGGGTAAACTCTAATTAAATTTAGGAGCTTTACCTTATATAAGTTGCCTACCTTCTTTAGGACCTTATATAGTCCTACTATTTAGTAGTCTAGCTTACGGCTAGGCCGCTTAGTCCTTTAATTTTTTATTATAACCTAGACCCTATTACTAGGGGTAAAGTTAGGTTTCTAGCGGTGTTTATTTGCTTACTATTCTATTAACCTTTAGGCTTTTTCTAAGTTCTTATAGGCTACCGTCTAGGCCTCTTTTAAGCGTTTAGTATACTGCTGGGCCTTACTATAGGATAGTTTCTCACGTATAGTCTAGGGTTCTTTCAGTCTTTTCCAGTTAAAGCTTATATAGGGTAAGTAGCCCATTTCTAGCTAAATAGGGGCAAACCCTGTGGAGTTATAGGGTAGGGTCGCTTAGGTATAGTCTATTAGGGGGAGCAGTTTAGACTAGTTATTCTAAAAGTAGTTAATAAAGGGCTGGAGTCTCTAGTCTAAATACTAATTTATAATCTCTATTTAACTGTCTAAGGGTAATACGCTATAAAGAGCTTTAGCTTAATGCCTAGGATCTAGGTAAACTCATTCTAAAAGGCTAATATAAACTGCGGCCTATAATTAGATATAATAGTATCTAGCGGTCCGTAAATTTAGTAAATGTAGTAGATATATAGCCGGGCCGCCTCTTTAGCATTAATATTCTTATGGCAGGGTGTAACGGGACTATCCCGTTACAGTAAGGACGTCTCAGTAAAACACTTGACGATAGTAGAATTCTATTAAAGCCTCTCGAAGCACGTGCACGTACCACGGCTACCCCTATATCTTAACCACGTCGACCTAAACCTGTTCTATTCCTGGTCCGAACGTCTTATTACTTATAAGGTCTATATAACTTAGCTCTTAATAGAATCTTATTTCCTTTAAAGCTGCCTTAAAGCACCTTGCCCCCTTATATAGGGGATTAAAAATAGGCGCTTACTAAAGCGGTCGACTAGGATTATAACTATATTATATCCATTATGGTCTATAGGTAGTTCGTAGAAGTTTATAAAGATATATTACTAAGGGCGCTCTAGTATTAGGAGCGGTTTTAATAGTCCTAGGGTCTTATCTTATAGGATTATAGCTCTTTAGTAGTTGTTGCAGTTCTGTATATATTAATTAATATCTATAGCTATTCTAGGCCAGTAGTAGCGGCCACTAATAATTTTACGGGTCTTGTTCTTGCTAGGGTATACTATAAAGACTTAGCAATAGGCTTCGCGAATTAGTTTAGTCTATAGATTATTAACGTTAGGGACTATAAGCCGCTCTTAATATAGGAGCAATCCTTCCTCTATTTTAAAATTGGGGTCTCCTCTTATAGCTTAATTGCGGAGGGCCTTTAGGGTATTAGCCGTACGGTTTATAGTTAGGAGGCGGTTAATTAGCCCTATTAGTTTGTCTAAGGACTCCTCTATTAGTGCTAGCTCGTTTTACTAGGAGTCTAGCTCCTTAAAAATCTATAGGTTGAGCTATTTGGGATAGAAAAGCGCGCGTATCTAGTACTAGGTCTTTAGCTCGTCCTAGGGTCCTATATTTTATTCTCTTTAAGTTAAAGTATTAGCCTTAGAGTCTTACTTACTAGAACAATATATAATCGTAAAGAAGAATTAGGAGAGTACTTTGGCCTACTAGGCTTACTATTTAGTAAACTGCTTTATAGTTATAAAGTACTCTAGGGCCTTATAATCTGTATATATCTTAATCCAGGAGTTTATACCTTTAAGCTCCACGCGCTATTAGAATAGTAATTAAATAATAGCTAGCATTTCTTTATTGTGTATTTTATAGTTACACTTAGCTAGGTTTATTATTTTTAAGAAAAAGGTAATAGGGTACTATTCGCCGTCCTAATATAGCTATAATAGGATTCCCGCTATAACTCTGTTAGAAGCGTCCGTTTTTAACATTAATTTAAGGTCTAGGTTATAGTAATAAAGGATTAAAGAAGAAATAAGCCGCTTTTTTAACTCTTTAAAGGCTTTTATATAGTTACTATTAAAGATAAAGGGCGTATCTTTTTAGGTAAGTCGTATAAGAGGCTTAGCTATAACTCTATAGTTATAGTAAACTAGCGGTAGTATTACGGACGCTTTAAGTACGATATTACAACTACTTAGAGAGGAGTTAGAAGAAGCTAGTTAGTTAATTTAGGCACGGTTTAGGATGGAGCCGGTAGAACTATATAATAAGGAATAGTAGCTAAGGTTATATAACGTTATACGCAGTATATACAGTGTATAAAAGAAACGTATATATAATACGTATAATACGTATATTATATATAAGGAGGATTTTATAGGAGTACAGTTATATATTTAAGGACCCTTAATCCCTACCTAGATAGTTCCTTCCTTATAGTAATTCTCAGAATATAATTAGAGTTAATCTATTAGGCAACTACTCCACTAGTTATTATTACGTTATTAACTTTAATTTATATTACCTATACACCTAGCCTATTAACAAGCCTATCGTAGTACTTACTATAAGGTTCCGTTATATAATTACTATCTAGTTATAGTATTAAATATAGAAAGTTAAATAATATGCTACTAAAAGCTGCCACCACAACGCTATTAACGGCGGCAACTACTTTAAGGTTAGGGGGTGACACTAGTATAGCAGATACTAACTTACAGCAACCTATAACGGTTAGATAATTATAAGAGATAGTTAACTAGTTAATAACTAATAATACGGCGCTAAAAGAAAGGGTTAATAAAATAGGAGTAGTAAAAATTAAGTTACTATTAATTAAGAGATTCTTAAGAGAAAGAGTAAAGCTTAAGGGATTTCTTACGCAAATGCACTTTAAAGTTATATAAGAAGGGGCAAAGCTACTAATACCTATGGATTAAATAGCATATGCGGGACTATTCCTATTAGGAAGGGTACTTAAGTGGTTTAAGCCTTACCTTACGGAAATATAGGTAAATAAAATAATAACTACTAATTAGGAGGTATGGTTTATATTCTTAAATTAAAAAGGGTTTATAGAGCGACTTATATAAATATTTAGAGACCTAGAGGCAGTAACTATAGCGGAAAGAAAACTCTAAGACATTACGCAGCGAACCTTAGCAATTAAGTATATAATATAGTTCCAGACGTTAACTATATAAGTTAAGTGGAATAATAAGGCGCTTATAGCATAGTATAAATAAAGACTTAAGGCTAAAGTCTAGGACGTAATTATCCTAATAGAAGATGCGGATACCTTACAGGAATTAATAGATTAAGCAATTAAAATTAATAATCGGATTTACTAAAGGGAATAGGCTAAGAGAGGTTAGGATAGAGTTTTATAGTTATATAAGGCGTAGAATACGCAACAACTAAAGCTAAGTTAGAAACTATAGTATGGCGTAGAGTTAATGGACCTAAGCGGTACTAAAGAAGCCTATAAGAGATAAAGTAAGAAACTATAGAAACTTAAAGGTTAAAGATCTAGTAATTATAGGACTAAGGAGTAGAGGCTAAACTAGGGATCTTAGTAGTAGAAGACGTTTATGCGGACTCTATAGTAAAGTTAATAGTTTAAAAACAGAGCTTATATAAATTGTGGAAAATAAGGTTACTTTATAAGGGATTATAAAGATAGTTAGAGTTACTATATAATAAAGGGAACCTAACTAGTAGAAAATATATATATATAGAGGGATAATAGTATACTACAAGAAACAAAAGAGTATTTAATTAAAAGTTTTACGTTTTGTTATAATAACGCATACTAAATTTATAAAGACGCTAAGTATAGCGTAAGCTATTAGCTATAGAAGCTAAAATCCTTAGAATATAAGGGAACCAACGAACTATTACGCAGATTAGATATTAAAGACGATAAGTTTAACATAGGCGAAATATTTACAGACAATAAGGTAATAAGAGTAGCTTACTAGAAGTGTGTAAACCTTAGAGAAGTTATATTAAAAGTAGAGACTAAGACCGCTATAAAGTAAGGTTTAGTAATGGGTATTATAATACCGTTAGATATAGTATCTATCGCTTTATAAGATAAAAGGGAGAGTATCTTACAGAGATTAAGTAAGTAGATAACTACTAGTGCTAATTTATTACTTAATAAAGGCAAAAAGCCTAAGGCTTAAAATTCTTAAGATAAAATAAGAGATAACTAAGATTTTTAAGATAAGATAAGGTATACCTAAGGACCTATAATGGATAGAAACCAATAGAGTAGGGCAATAGCTTAGTTTAAAAATATATAAATAAGCTTAGGATAGAGTTTCCTATAGGCATAAGATTCTTAAGAAGAGATAAGTAAGATTTAAAACTCTTAAAATAAGATAAGAATACCTAAGCCTAGTTAGACTAAGGTAGGAGTAAAGCTTAAGATTAAAAATCCTATAAAACTAAGACTTTAAGACATAAATAAGGACTATTGATAAGATTAAGAAGTAAGAAGACTTTAAGGATCTACTCGTAAGACGTAAAAAGAAAGAAACTATAGAGGAATTTAGAGTAAGAATTACCTTATGGCAAAATTAGAAACTAGATAAGAGATTTAGTATACTAGGTTATATAAGGGACAGAGCACCTATATAAAGAATTACTAATAGGCCTAGAGCAGGCATACTAAGAGCTAAATAGCTTACTAAACTAGAATAAGAAGAGGATTTAAGGATTCTAACTAGGTTCGAAGAACAATATACTAAAGGCTGTTATAATATAGTAATAAGAAGATACTTCCTTACGGATAAGCCGTATATACTTAAAAAGCTATACTAAAAGTGGTATAGACAACGACATAATAATAAGTGGGAAGATTTCTATATATAGTTAGATAAAAAAGTTATCCAAGACTACCTAATTACGGAAAAGGCTATAAGTTATATTAAAGGAGCCTTAATTATAATATTAAAGGATCTAAAGGAGTAATTAGAGGACTAGAGAAGTAAAAGGTAAATTTTAGTACCTGTAAATAAAGCCGCAATGTTTAGATTAATATAAGAAAGGTTTAAACTTAAGGATAAAGATAAGCCGAGAGTTAACCTAAGATACTAAGCATATTATATGTTAGTATAGATCGTATATATAGATAATGCGTATAATATATATAGAGCACTAAAAGATAAGTACTAGAAGTACCTAATAAGAATATATTAGGCACTAGATAAGATAAAATATAGAAACGCTAAGTATATATATAGTTAGCACCTAGTAAAAGTATAAAGCTAAAGGGACTTAATACTTTAGCTAGGAAGATTCCTTACGGAAAAATGCCTAAATAAATAATAGTGGTGGGAATGCCTAGAGAAAACGTATCTATATTATATTAAAGATAAAAAGCGAACTAAGTATTAGCTAAAAGTAGACTAAGTATAAATAGGATTAAGTAGCTAATAATTAGGAAAAGTAGAGGCCTATAAAACTAGAGGGAACTAGTAATAGAGCCTTAAACCCTTAAAGAAATTTAAGGATAACACCTAAATTTATAAATTAAATGGTAAGATTAATAGCTTAAAGTATTAATAGATAGTAGGGTAATAAGGAACTATATTTTACTAATAGCAGTTAAAAGAATAGGGTTACTATACAGGAAGAAGGAACACCCTTATTTATTAGTAATAATTTTAGGAGATCTAATAGCCTATAGAGGAGGCATTATTAATCTTAAAATAGGACCTATTTAGTTAACTATTAAAGGAAGATAAATTGAGATGTCTTTTAATATATTACCATTAGGGAATAATAAGGCAGTATTAGGAATGCCTTAGTTATAGGAATATAATCTAAAGATTAATTAGATTATAGGTCAGGTTAATATTAAGGATACTTAATAATATAAGATGCGATAATAAGCTAAGTTAGTATAATACTAAGTAGGAGCGACCTATAAGAAAATAGAAAAAGGATTAGGTTATATACTAAAGAGATATTATAAGTATAGCAAGAAACTATAGTCACTAGAAAGTAAAAAGCTATTAAAGTATATAGTATAGGACTATAAGATAGAATTAGAACTAGAAATAAGTCTAAGGTTTTTTCCAATCTATAAGCTTACTAAGGAAAAGGGTAGAGTATTAAAAGAGTTTATCTAAGAAAACTTATAAAAGGGATATATTAGACCATTATAGTTATTAGCGGGTTATCCAGTACTATTCGTACTAAAGAAAAATGGTAAACTAAGGCTATGCATCGACTATTAATAGTTAAACAGCATTACTAGGAAGGATAGGTATTCTTTACCCTTAATTAGCGAAATCTAAGATAGAATAGGTAATGTATAAATCTTTATAAAGGTAGATCTAAGATAGGCATACTATTAGATTAGGATTAAGGAAGGCAATAAATAAAAAGCAGCCTTTAGGTTAAAGGAAGGACTATATAAACCATTAATTATGTAATTTAGGCTTATAAACGCACTAGCAACGTTCTAGAAGCGTATTAACAATATATTAGAAGAACACTTAAATTAATTTATTATAGTATATCTTAATATTATTATTATCTACTTAATAACTAAGAAAGAATACAGGGAATACGTTAAATAGGTCTTAAAGAGACTATAAAAAGAATAAATGCTAGTAGTAATTAAAAAATATAAGTTCTTTACTAGGAAGACTAATTTTGTTAAATTTATTATTAAACTAGGCTAACTTAGTATAGATCTAAAGAAGATTGAGGCTATAGTAAATTGGTAAAAACTAGAGAACGTTATGTAGCTAAGATCGTTCCTAGGGTTTTATAATTACTATAGAAGGTTTATAGCGCAATAGTTAAAGGATATTAAACTATTTACGCGACTAATAAAAAAAGAAGAACTATAGGTATAGGAAGAGGAATAATAAGAATCGTTTAAGAAAGTTAAAGAGTTATTTACCTAAGAACCAGTTCTTAAAATCTATTAACTAGGACTAGAAACGGTTGTAGAAATAAACGCATTAGACTATATACTAGGGGTATACTTTATATAAAAATATTAAGACAGATAGCACCTAGTGGCATACTATAGTTAGAAGATAGCACTACTAGAGTTAAACTATAATATCTATAATAAGGAGTTATTAGGTATAGTTACAGTATTAAAGAAATAAAAAGCATTCTTATAAGGTATAGAAAAACTATTTATAGTTAAGATAGATTATAAGAACCTAATAGGATTCCTAATAATAAAGGAACTTAATTAAAGATAGGTTAGATAGGCAGAGATGCTTATAGAATACTATTTTAAGATTTAGTATATTAAGGGTACAGATAATATATAAGCAGATACTCTAAGTTAAAAAGCTATTAGGGGCTTTACTGCAAAAAGACACAGATAGATTAATTAGATATAATTATCTAAAAATTATAGTAACTTAAGAAAAACTAGAAAGAATTTATGAGTTACTAGAAAGCTTTTAGGTATAAAAAATTCTAGAGAAATAGCTAAAAGATCTATAAATGGATATATACGAAAATCAAGAAGTAAAGTATATCCTAAAAAGTATAGCAGAACACTTTATAGAAGATTTCTATAAGGGAATAACTTAGGGACATAATAGAGCCACGGGCTTAGTGTTAAGACTCTAAGAAGAGTATATTATTAATAAAATCTAAAGCTTAGCGCGAAAAGTTATAAAGGAATGTTTAGATTACTAAAGAAATAAACTAATAAGGTATAAGCTATATAGAGGGCTACAACCTATTAAAACACTAGAGAGACTATAGGAGGTTATATTATAGGACTTTATTATTAAGTTGCTAAAGTTAAAAGATCTTATTACCGGATAAGATTATAATATAATCTTAGTAATAATAGATAAGCTTATAAAGTAGGGATACTTTATAGCATATATAGAAGAAATATTAGCAGAAGATATTACTAGAATTTATATTAAAGAAGTATTTACAAGATACAGAGTACTAAGTAAAATTATATTAAATAGATATCTAAGATTTATATTAGTATTTTAGGAGGTATTTTTAGCGGAATAAGGGGTTAGGGTAGCAACTTTTACCGTATATTATCCGCAGACAGACGGTTAAACGGAAAGGTTAAATTAGATACTAGAGCAGTATCTAAAACACTATATTAACTACACACAGAATAATTAGGTATTATTATTACTAGTTATATAGTTTATATATAATATAACACTATAAAAAGGGATAGGCATATTACTATTTAAGACAAATTACGGATACGAGCTAAGAATATTATTATTACCATAATAAGTAAAGAAAATAAGTAGTATAGCTAAAGAAAGGATAAAGATACTAATAAATCTTTATATAAACCTTATAGAAATAGTAAAAGTAGTATAGTAGAGAATAAAAAAGTACTATAATGCTAAGAGATCTAAGGGACTAGATCTTAAGGAGGGAAATAAAGTATAGCTACTATATAAAAATTTTAAGAGTTAACAACTAAGTAAAAAGTTAGACCACGTTAGACTAGGACCTTTTAAAATTAAATAGAGGATTTTACTAGTTATATTTAAGTTAAACCTACCAGCTAAAATAAAAATCTACCCTATATAGTATATCGCGATGCTAAAACCGGTATATAGGAATATTAAGCCACTGGTTTATAAGGTAGACATATATAAAGGGTAAGAAGAAGATAAGTGGCAAGTTTTAAAGATCGTAAGTTATAAGGACATTAATAATAAAATATAGTACGAAGTAAAGTAGATAAGCTATAACGAGACTACCTAGGAGCTACTAGAGAATTTAAAAAACGCTATAGGAAAGGTATAGAAGTATTAAAAGAAATTAGGTTAAGCAGTATTAATAAAGAAGGATTACTAAAAAATAAGTTACCTAAGGGGGACCTAAAAAGAGCAGTTGCTAAACTACTTAGATCTATTTCCTTCTTAGCTAGAAAAAAGTCCGTTCTTTTATTACTAAGTTCCTATAGACCTTATTCTATAAGTTTCCACTCCTTAAAATAAACCTTCTTATATACCTTCTTAAGACGGAGTAACTAAGTAGACGCCCCAATACAGGCTTTAAGAGCCTTTTACTCTACGTTATAAAAATATTCTAGCTTAGCAAGAGCCTAAGACAGTTTACTATATAGCTATATAGCAGCAGATTAAACATAAGACCTTAAGATAAATTAATTAGGGAACTAGACGACTATTAAGAGTAATAGGACGCGTATATTTAGTATTAGAGATAGAGCGAACATTACAGGACGAACAAATATTCGCTTTAGTGCACTTTAAGTAAGAGGATAGTTATTATAAAGATAGGTTCGCTAACGTAACGTAAACTAACCCCTTTTTTAAACAGCGAGAATATAGAGACGGTATAATCTTACTAAGAGATAATATCACAGCAATAGTACGGGCACGACGTTGCGCTTGCGAAGAAGAGAGAGCTTTAGGCATAATAAGTAATAATATTAACTTAATTAATTAGATAGATATTATACCTCTAATAAACAACTTAAAGATGTTTAAGATCTTTAAGAATAAAGATAAAGAGGAGGGAGATAGTATTACGGACGCTTTAAGTATAATGTTATAACTACTTAGAGAGGAGTTAAAAGAAGCTAGTTAGTTAATTTAGGCACGGTCTAGGATAGAGTCAGTAAAACTATATAATAAGAAATAGTAGCTAAGGTTATATAACGTTGTACGTAGTATATATAGTATATAAAAGGAACGTATATATAATACGTATAATACGTATATTATATATAAGGAGGATTTTATAGGAGTATGGTTGTATATTTAAGGACCCTTAGTCCCTACCTAGATAGTTCCTTCCTTATAGTAATTCTTAGAATACAATTAGAGTTAATCTATTAGGCAACCACTCCACTAGTTATTATTACGTTATTAACTTTAATTTATATTACCTATATACCTAGCCTATTAACGAGCCTATTATAGTACTTGCTATAAGGTTCCGTTATAGGTAGAAGTTATAAAAACTAAAAAAGGACTAGATCCCTTTTACGGTATAAAGGGGTTTCCAGTTATAAATTACTTTAACCTTTTTAGGATTAACTTTAATTCCTTTTATAGTAATAATAAACCTAAGGTACTTTATATGTTTTACTCTAAATTTATATTTCTTAATATTAACTTATAAGCCTACGTTCCGTAGTCTCTCTAGGACCTTCTTTACATAAACTTTATACTTAAGTTTATTGTCTAAGTATATAAGGATGTCGTCTAGGTATACTATACAGAATTTATTAAGATAGTTAAAAAGGACATTATTTATATACCTTTAGTATATAGCTGGCCTATTTATTAATTTAAAAAAAGGACTTTATATTTATAGGACCTATAATAGGTACGGAATATTATTAAATCTTTAGATGCAGGGTTTATTCTAATTTAGTAGAAAGCTTGGCGGATATTAAGTTTAGTAAAGATCTTTACCTAGCTTAAATGTATAAGAGTTTTATTAATTAAAGGAATAGGATACTAATTCTTTTAAGTAATATCGTTTAGCTTTTAATAGTCAATACAGAAATAAAGGCCTTTATTAGGCTTTTTTATAAATAGGATAGGGGAATTAAAAGGGGCTTAGCTTAGCTTAATAAACCCTTTATTAAGATTCTTAATTAAGTACTACTTTATTACTTTTAGCTTATCCGTTAATTATTAGTATAAAGGGCTATATCTTAGCGAGTTATTAGCTTCTAATTAAATCTTATAATTGTATATCTAGTAAGGAGGTAACTTGTTTAAAGCCGCTTTTAAGAATGCATTCTTATATCCCGCATAAATAATAGGGAAGAGGCATTTAACTAGTTCCTTATCAGTTTCCTTAGCTAGCTTTTCTTTCCTCTTATTAATAATCTGGTTAATTTTATACAAGCTAGTTATAAAAACCTTATTATCCCTTCTATATATATTAAAATGGAATGCTATAGCGCTAATTGCCGCGATATTTACTATGGGGGGGTTGTATAATAATAGGGGTATATAGGACCTTAGGGGCTTCCGGGGTAAAGGCGTTATTATTACTCTTTTTAGCTCTTATTGCATCTTTTAGAGGTTATCTCTTATATCCTATTAGTATGTTCTCTTCTATATTGGTTAAATCTACGTAATTTAGACATTGTCTATATCGCTATTTATCCCACTACCGTATATAGAGTCTTCGTCAACTATAGCGCTCTAGGGGAGTATCTTTATTAGTATAAAAGAGTTCCTTCTAGCCTCGCGACGGGCATCTTCTTAGGTAAAGGCTAGGTCGCGGTCCCTAACATCCTACTAGTAAGTAGGGTTAGCCCTTACGGCTAGTGTTACGGTTAGTTTAGATTTCCCTAATAAAAAAAGGTAATTTCAGTTTATCCTCTGGCTAGATAAATTATCTTTATTATATATTTAGCTAAATATCAAAATAGGATATCTATTTTTAGCTAAGGATTATATTATAGGACCCTAGGTCTAGAATGCAAAAGGGGATACTATACTAGTATTGTCTATTAAGAGCGATATACAACTTTAAGATATAGGTAACTGGCTTACCGGCCTAACTGTTATATCCTTTTACTTAGACAGGCTTTTCTAGTCTAGTGGCTTTTATATTTAGAAACTTAGCAACATTATTTATATAGGCAGTATTTATAAAGGTAAAGCTATTTGCTCTAGTATTAATAAAGGCGGTTATATTAACACTATATCTATTTTAAGATACTATATATAGAATTATAAAGTGTTTTCCACCTATTAACTAACTTAGATTAATCTTTTTAAGATTAATAGGGTACACTAGGGGGGAGTCTTTCCCTAGGGTTCTTCTTTTCCCAACTTATCGGATATCTCTCCTTCCTCTATCTTCTTAATATCGCCTATATCCTTTAGCTCTAGGCAAGATAAGGTAAAGTAACTATCCTTATCGCAGTTATAGCATATAACCGTAGCAGGGTCAATTAAGATATTACGGCGATTACTAGTTAAGGGCGTAGGACGCAGTGGGTTAGGCGAGGCTTATGGATACGTAGTAGTAACCGCTTTTAGAGCAGGGACCGCAGTAGCTTATCTTCCTACTCTAGCTCCTATAGGTATAGTTAATGGGTTTTAGAGTCGCTTTTACCAATTAAGGTGGGCGTTAATTTGCTTTAGTTCTAAATCTAATAATAAATAATAAGCCACGAGTCTTTTATAGTTTGGCAGGTCGTCTAAGGTTACTATAATCTTCTCTTATAGCCTAATTATCAGTTTATCGTATAGGTCCAATTAGTAATTTTTAAGGGGGACTTAGCCTTCTCCTATAAGGTATAGGAATTAAGTCTAGAATTTAGTAAAGGGTTAGTTTAGTTTTATTATTAGGCGATTATAGTTATACTAGGCATCCTATACTTTATTTAGGTTAACATAAATAGTAGCTAGGTACTATAGTATCTTATTAACAGATGTAAATTGGATAGGGGAATTATCCTTAAACTTAGCTTAAAGGTGCCGTTAGGCGTCCCCTATAGTTCAACTAAAGAGGTAAAGTATTTTAGCTTCTTTAGAAAGGAAATGGTTATAGTTAACGCGGAGCTTTCCTCGTACTTAAATCCTCTAATTCTTAAAGGTAGGGTCTATCCTATTAGATAGTGGTTAGGGGTTAAGGAGCTTAATAAACTTTAATTGCTTTATTATCGTATCCGTACTCTCTAGTGTATTATATTTAGTTAAGTAGATAAAACGACTAGGACTTCTAAAAGGGGGAGCTAAGCTACTTTATAGGGCCGTAAGGCTATCCAGAATCTCTTATAAAGTCTTTTATATACTTTAAGCTTAGAAATAATCGGCTTCCTAATTAGCCATTAGGGCACAAATCTATTTATATACGTCTATAATATTATTATTATCTTTAATTTCGGATCCTAATTAAATCTTATGTTCTTCTTAGGTTAGGGCAGCTCTTTTAGATAAGCTTACTTTAGGTACTATTATTAGCTTCCTAAGGTTCGTTAGTATTATACGCTTTGGTTTTAATTCTAGGGGTATAGGTCTAGTCCTATCTAGCTAATAGAGTAGGATATTACAAAGGCCTTCCCAGGCAGTATAGAGTTGTTTTAGTGTCTAAGTATAGCACGTTAACGCGTTATTGCAGACGAAGTTTCTTTTAGGGTGGGATATTATTAAGGCCTTCCCAGGCAGAATAGGGTGAGCTTAGTATAATATTACGGCTCGTACAAATGCCTCTAAACCGAAGCTTGTAGAATGCTATATTACGAAGATACTAAGCTAAGAAGAAGAGGAGAGGTATATACAGGAGGTAAAGACGTAACATATACGCGTTATAACGCCAAGTCCTTAGCCAAACCCCTAACTAGGCTCCCTGTCCAGGTTACGCGTTACGGTGCCGTAACAAAGAGTTACTATACGGATCCTGTCCGGGAAAATAAGTAGCCTGTTATAATATATGGGGTACTATAGTTAAGCTGCGTATTAAGTTGGCTACTATATATAGGTGGAAGATTTATAACCGTACTTATACTTAAGCTCTATATAAAAGGAGGTAGATAACCAATCGCTAAGGGAGGCGGTACTGGTAACAATTAAAATTGCTAAATAGGTAGGCGACTAGGACTACCTGTAGAGGTAGGCACCTTTAGGTGCGAGACCTTTGGCCAATAGATCCCAAACATTTAATCAGCTTATTATTTGCTTAAAAACGATAGGATCAACTTAAGCGCTTCTTCTATACCTCACAATCTCCACTGGAGGGTGTCAAACGTCAGGTTTTTGAGAAAGTTAAGCCGTTAACGACTCCCTTGGGCGAGGCGTTTAGGAAGTACGTCATACCTTGATCTATAGTGAGTGTTAGCGATTCAGTTAATCGAGGCACGAGCACAGCGGGAAGAACGCATGCAAGCCCGTACGATTAGATTGTCTATTAACGAGGATCCAAAGCTAGAGAAAGGGAAGGAGAAGAATAGCGGCGCCGCTCGAAGTTTTATACGATCCTCCAGTCACGTGACCATAACTGCCTGCAGTCTGCCATCTTCTGCCAGTGCCGTAACAGTCAGCTTTTGTCGATCCAGGTCGGATTTTGGTGATTACCCTGTTCCTATTCCAGTTTCCTATCACCTTGTGACCTCATACCGTTTCCATTACCTTTCCATTACCTTTCCATTACCCATTACCGACTGAATGGCAATGTCGATCAAGTGGCAATGAGGTGACAGTTTCAAATCGACGTCAGTATCGACGTCAGCCTTTGCCACCTACCTAGTGTATATCCTTTGCAACGGTAGAATTCGTCCTACGGTTGTCGATAAGAGCTAGCTAATAGAATCAATATGATCAAAGCTGTCACCATACACATACTTTTGATTCTAGGACGTCACCGTTACAAGGGATAGTGAGGCTCTAGAGCTCCTCTTGCAATGGGATGGAGTCATTATTCTTTTTATCTTTTGGTCAACCGATCGACAGCTTTAATGAGATAATGGTGAGGTTTACTAGATAACCTACGGCTACAATTAAATTGCCTAGTAAGCTAGCACCGGAGGGCTTTAAGATATTAAACCTTTATTAATATAGAGATATTTATAAAAATTATTATAGAGACTTCCTGGTATATTAGTGTTACGTGTTAGTAGAGCTTTAGTAGAGCTTCTATAAAGTTGTCGACCTGTTGCCGATCACTGCTAGGGGTGCCTATGACTCACCCACCTTATGTATATAGTCTCTTTTCTTCGTTGGTCAATCTACACACGAGTCCTCCTTTTCTGACCTGATTTTTACGGTCGACAAGAGCTTTAGTGGAGTTCCGTGTAGAGGTTTGATAGAGCTCTATATAGAGGTTCGATAGAAGTTTGAGTAAAGCGTCGTGCAGAGGTTTAAGTAGAGGTTTGATAGAGCTCCGTGCTAAGATTTAAGCGGAGTTTCGTGTAGAGCTTCAAGTAGAGCTTTGAGCAAAGCGTCGTGCAGAGCTTTTGTTAAACGGACGATCAGGAATGAGAACTCTGTCTATTAAATGTGGCTCTAGGGCCTCTATATATACGTGAGATAGGTGTATGCAACAGAGACAGGTGGTAAGACTTATGAGGGTAAGCAGCTGAGCGGTGAGATATACGAGAGTAAGCAGCTGAAAATAGTAAGCAAGTCCGATTTGGGTTGACAGCTTTGTACAGAGCTTCTCTATGTAGAGCTTATGTTTAGGCTTGTTCTTAAAGGCCTTGTAAACAAATTTGTATAGAGTTTTGTGCAGGCGTTTGTGCAGATGTTCGTGCAGACGTTTGTAGAGACGATTGTATAAGCGATTGTAGAGCCGTTCGTAGAGACGATTGTGAAACTTCCTAGTTATTAGTGCTGCGTGTTAGTAGAGCTTTAGAGCTCCGTACAAGGCTTCGAGCAGAGGTTTAAGGGGGAGACCCCCTTGGATCCCCCCCTACGCACTGCGTGCTCCATTCACTGCTTGGGCAGAGCTCTTGCAGAGGCTTTGGTAGAGCTCCGTGCACGTCTCCCCCTGAGCTTCGTTCCGCAGAGCTCTACGGTTCCAGATGCAGAAGCTTGTAACTGCTACTCCTCCGCCAATACAGCTCGCTCGAGGCTCCAAATTAGATGCATTAGATGCGTGTGGAGTCCTCTACAAACTAAAAGAGCGATATTTGCGATATCGGCAGGGGTAAACATATTGCAATACAAATAGGGCGTAAATTCGTGAAGTTCGCTCAGTCTCGGCTAAGCTCTGGATCAAGTTTATTAGGTAATAAGTAGTAGAAATCTAAAAAGGTATATTAAATGAAGTTTAAATAAAGCTAATAACCGATAAAACTTATATAGGTGGGGTAGACTTTTATCTAATGCTAGCTGTAACGGAGTAAATTTTAGGCTGAACCTTAAAAGAGAAGAGGGTAGTGTTATAATATAATAAATGTCAGGTGACGTGTTACCTCCGGGTGGTGGCGTAGAGCCTGCACCTTACAATAAATAAAAGTATGTCTAGTGCAACAAGCTTATTAAAAACGGGGCAAGGCTAGAGTTAGAAACAACTTAACCAGGATCAAGGAGTTAGAGTAGGAAAAGAATAAGCTAAAGAACTGCAGGATATGGAGTAGTATACTACTAAAGACAATAGTAATATTGGGGGCCTAAGTAGTTAGGCCTCACTTCTCTAGTAAGCGAACTAGTAGGTTTAGATCAATAGATTAAACGACTGAGAGATTAATCTAACTAAGTTTAGGGCTTCACTAGCAAGCAAACTAGTAGGCTCAAGTTGGTGGATCCGTGGATCAAACAACTAAAGAGCTAATTCAACTAAGTTTGGAACTTCACGGAGGTTTCACATAGAGTTAGAATTATATTTAAAGAGACATATTCTCTCACTCAGATAAAACCCTCGTGGTTAACTTAAAGTACTATCAAGCACCTATTGATATTAGTTATTTATACTACCAAACGCGTTGGATTCGAGCGACAAGACGATGAGAGACTTAATATTGGATGAATTAGGTATGGTACTGTAGTAAGGAACCCTTGTATAACCTCAATTGACGGCGTCCCCTTACTAATCGGTATACTAACCTTACGCGTCATTTTCTCGAAAAACCGCTCTAGTAGGTATCGAGAGTCCGCCAGCCTCGCAGTTAGCGTCTGTGCTACTGAGGGTCTAACGCTCCGTTTGATCTGTAAAAACACGCATGAGCAGCGGTGCTTTAGTCCAGACTACAAGGGGGGCGTATTGCTAGCCTCTTGGCATAGGATGTATGAGAAGCTTCGCTTTGTCCATACCCTTGTACATGGAAAACCGGCTCTGCAGAGAAGGTGTTATACCATCTACAGTATGTTTTCCCTATCAACGGGGCCATGACTTACTCGGTGCGCTGTCGAGCAAGCTCGAAGCGGTGAAGCAATGCGCTGAGGAGACGCCGTAGCAGACTTGTACGCAAACCAGCGACCTTCTCCACCTCGAGCACGGCCAAAATCGGGTTCGATGGTGAGGGCGAGACGACGGACGATGCAGGGCGGGTGGATTAAGAGGACTGCACACGGTGAGCCACGACGTCTGACGTCGCTGGGGTAGCCCAGCGGTCGGGAGGGGCAGTTTCCTGGGGGTAATAGATTGCTTTTGGTGGAGCGTAAAGGAGCGAAGAAGGAATCCATGAAGTAATAGCAAGCAGCGTGCCAGACGCTGCACTGCATGTGATCAGGTTAGGTTTCGCGATGCTGAGCAAGATGGAGTCGGTGCGCCGGTTTGCCTCCAGACGGGGCTCCCGGCAGCCTGCAGCACCAGGGCGTGCGCTCACCAGGGGCTGGGCTGAGGCGGAGGAGGGCGCTGGGGAAGGCGCTGGGGAAGGGGCACTGGGGAGGGCGCTGGGAGTGGCCGGGTAGGCGCGAGAACCAGTCATGGAACAGGCACGGGATCTAGGAAACGGGTTTCGCTAAGGGAGCATGACATGAAGCCGCATCTGCCCAGCTGGCGAGGTTTTCGATTTTTGGGATTTCTATGACCCAGAGAAACCAGCGCGCTACGCAGGGCCAATGCACCCAATTCATCACAGCGATCTCGCAATTTCTTCCCTCTAAACAGTCATTCACCCTGCCAGAATGACCTCTGCGGCCCGCCCTCCGCCAATCGGCCGCGCACGCCTAGCCTGCTGCTACTACCCAGCTACCCAGCTACCCATCCAGCTACCAACCCAGCTCGCCATCTCGTCATCTCGCCATCTCGCCATCCGGTGCTGTCCTTGACTAAGTCGCTACGCTTTGCCATGTCCGCCGAGATTCACTGCGGAATCTCCGCGCTTGCCTCTGGGTGAAGATATAATGTCTGCCCGCTGCTTCCTCAAAGTTTATCTCCCTTCTCCACATTCCAACATCATCATTACTCTTTACGCAATAGCGTACCAATTACACATTACACGTTACCCACTACCCTCTAACCATTACATATCACTACTTCATCCCAAGCCTTCTCATATACGTCGCCACACCCTGTCCTAGATAAAAACTTCAATGCACATCAACAACTTCCCCTACGAAGTCCTCTCCCAAATCCTTGAAGCTGCCACTAAGCTCAACGAGCGCAATGGAGCCACTTTTACCTTTGGCCTCTCCCAGGCTCCCCTCCCGCTCCAGAAAGCTCCTCTCCAGCGGTACGTCAGAGGGCCTGTTCCCCCGGACATGCTGAAGTGGGATGCTACTGCCTCGATCCGCCTAGTCTGTTGGACATGGCACGAGTGGGCTCTCAACTATGCCCTGAAGGATGTCTACATCCGACGCTGGAGAGGCTCTGAGCGTTGGGCTGAGCTGTCCCAGAAACGAGGTGCGCATTCACCCTCCCACTAAAAGCTGCTACTTGCTGACACCCAAGATGAATCCCCTGCTAACTCGTACCTTAGAGAAGTACGACATCTACGAACTGATTGAGAACCCTTCGGGCATAGCTGTCTATCGAGACCCTTTCTGCTCTCTGAACCGCACAGTCAAGCTGCTCTCCGATTATCCTGCAGTGGCATCTAAGATTCGTCGTATGTGGTTCAATGGCTTCTACGTCTCTGAGACGGACCAGCAGATTTTTCGTGTTCTGCGTAGCTGTGCAAACCTAACGTCTGTCAGCTTGCCCTGGACAACTCTGCGACACCTTGGCGCAAAAGAATGGGGGCAACTGCTCCTCTGCAATGGGGCTCCGCTCCAGTCGCTGGAGTTGCTCGCTGTAGATCTCACGGCTGCACAAGTAAAGGATCCGAAGAATCAGGTCGATATGCACCCACTAGCGTCCGGCTGCGTAGACTTCAGCCGACTTCGCAAGTTGAAAATATTCGGTGACTCCACGTTCATGCCGATCAATGACCAGGATCTTCAAGCCATTTCACGTACAGCCACGAGGCTCGAAGAATTCCACCTGACTTGCCATTCGACAATCTCAATAGACGGTAGGTTTCGCGTGACACACTTTATCCAAGTTATTGGACTATTGGGGCTAACCGTTGTTGATTCAAGGTGTTATGTCCATCGTCAAGTCTTCTCGATCAACGCTGAGAGTTCTAGAGCACTCTCCTCGATCTAATGATGGGTTCTGGCATCCCCATCCCGGCTCTCTCCCCGACAGCGAGCATATATGCACAGTTCTCACCGGTTGCCCACGGTTGGAAACGGTGTCCTTGTCTGTTCCTTCCATGTGCTCTGCTCTCTTTGCTAATGAGAATGTCCGTTGGGAAGGAGACTGTCAAGTCCGGGCAGCACGGCTTTGCGGCCATAAAGACGGCCGATCGAGCATTGGCGCTCAGGAGACGCTCCAACAATTGCTTCAGCAAGCTCGTCGGCTCGTGTCAGCTCGGGCAAGATCTTATGTGCCCAAGGGTTTATCCGTCGAACTATTCTTTGCCGACTTCATCTTCGAGCCGCGCATAAGCTCTGTCCATGGTGACTTCCAGCTTGCTGAACTAGCTTCGGAAGGTGCATGGCCTGCTTCGCGCACACTGTCCCAAAAGGGGCCTTATGGTACAACTGGACTGTATGGCAAAGATGAAGAAGGGTTATTTGAGCGCATTGATGAAGGAGAATTCCTTGATGGGGTTAGAAAAAATTGGCTCTCTATCTCGGCATAAGTCATTCCAAGGCCACTTGAAATCATGCGTTTGACAGGAATGCTTCGGTTATCTGTGCACTGCATTTAGCGAAAAGGCGCGTGAGGAGTCGGGGAGGGAGAGCACTCTTGCTTGTTTGAGCATTCAAAGGTTTGTCTCCGGGAATTCGGTTGGGTCGCATCCTCCGGTCAGCACGACGAAAATCCTATAGATTTCCATTTTAGTGCGCATCTTTAAATAATTTAAAATCTCAACCGTCAAATAATGGTGTATTCTTGCGATACTGGAATAGCATGCCGTGCTGGTGAGTATTATGTCTAGCTCCCTGGGGCTTCTTCCTCGAAATGGCAAGGCGCTTCTTGGTTGGCGTAGCAGGATCTAGTCCACCGCTCGTGGCGTTGTCCATAGAATGTTCTTCCAACCCACGGCGCACTTCTCGATAGACTCTTCAAACTCTATTTATCTTAGGATGGGAAGAGGCCCTGGCGGCTCATGTCACGAAATACCCGATTTACGTTTACATTTCTTTTCATCCCCATAGTTGATGAAACACGACATTTCTATTTCGCCAAATCTACAGGACCCTAAAGCATAATGTCCTCAATTCTCAAACATCAGTAGCCATTGCCTCCCTTCTATGTTACTCTCTCTAGCTACTTTCAGAACAGAGCGGTAGTCCAACATGACTATTGATCCAGTTCAGCACAACCCTATGCCAAGTTAGAGAATTTTCTGGTTTCAAGACCCAGTGGTTTTCGTCGGGAAACGTGAGGAACTGGCTTTCAACTCCTCGTCCCTGGAGGGTGTTGAACGCCGCCAAGCCTTCGGCCAAAGTTAACCGGTAGTCCAGCTCACTGTGGATGACCAAATGAGGTGTTGCCCAGTTATGTGTATACGCCGAGGGGTCCCATTTAAGCCAATCCTCTCGGTTGTTCCAGAGCGCCCCGTTGAATTCATGAAAAGGGAAATACAGCTCCTCGCTCGCCATCTGCCCAGCCATGCTGAA
Organism: Cenococcum geophilum 1.58; assembly: GCF_001692895.1. Lineage (NCBI taxonomy): Eukaryota > Fungi > Ascomycota > Dothideomycetes > Gloniales > Gloniaceae > Cenococcum > Cenococcum geophilum. The sequence goes on along the minus strand of NW_027137583.1, from coordinate 341,999 downwards.
GACACCATCATGCGTTACGAGAGCCTTAAACTTACGACCCAAGGGCTGGCCCTGGACCCAATTTATCATATATCCACCTGTTTTCGTATTAATAGACTAGCGTTTCAGGCGATAGCTTTACATACCATAAGACGCGCCGAGCGCTACGGCCCGACCCGTGTCTACGTATGGAAGATTCTCCTGGATCCAATCAAAACCTTGGGAAATATCTTGGTAAGGCAGCCCACCCCATTGGTTCTGAATGGCGTCTGTAAAATCCTGACCGTAGCCAGTACTCCCGGTGGGATTGGGGCAAATGACTACATAGCCTTGCTCGGCAAAGACTGCTGGGTTCCATCGGGTGCTCCAGCCATCGGTCCATGACCCTTGAGGCCCGCCATGGATGAGGTAGGCTAAAGGATATTTTTCCGTTTCGTTGAATGTAGATGGCTTGACAACCCAAGCATGCACTTGCGTGTTCTTCGCCGCCCCTGGCCAGCTGATCTCTGCGACTTGCTTTCGGGATAGTCCAAACATAGATCCATCACGTGAATTGGAGGAAATGATGTTGTGGCGCTGGGAGCGATCAATCAAGTGATAGGTGCTGTTGTCAACCAAGCTCGTTGAGGACATAAATACATCTCCAGTTACCAAAGGCCGAACATCTAATGACAAGTCAAATTTAAATTTGGAAGAAGTATCAATCAAGAATATTTCTCACCGGTTATGGTACCACTGTTAAATATGAGCTGTGGAAGTGATGCCTTGATCAAGTCCACCAATGGCACTGAGAAAAGGCAAACTCTGCCTTTGTCTTCTGCCAACAGATACAGTTGTTTGCCATCACGGCTCCACGCTATCGTTTGTGGGCTGCGGTCCCACTTTCCTTTTCTATCTTCCGAAGCAAAGGCGTGTATAACCCATGATGGCCGGCGAATGTCGGGAACAACGAATAGCTGGTTCTTATCCGATTCATATCCGTCTTGCCGCATGGACAAGAAAGCTGCTTGCTTGCCATCGGGAGAGAAGACCGGCGCAGTACTTGCACCTTCAAATCCGAAAATATCTATTTTCTTAGGGCTCGGAAGAGCTGAATCTAAGAAACTTGTTGTTGGAATCAAATAAACATTGACTTTGGTATGTGTGGCCGGATTCAAGTCAGGGTCTTTCGCGACGAATATCAATCCACTGGAGCTGATATCAAAGTGGTCACTACCGCCAAAAGGCGGAACAGGAGATTCCAAAGCAGTTCCCTTCAGCGCATTTACTAGTGGTGAAAGGCTATATTGAGCGTAGCTGTGAGTTCTTGGCGAGGGTCTTGAGATCATTCCCAGCCATATGGCACTTCGATTTGGTGTTATATAAGTATCCCAGTGCCGAACGAATAGGGACTTGTACAATTTAGCCGAAGAGTGTGGCTTCGGCGCGGTTTCAGGGTTATACAAATCACCGTCTGGGTTGGCCTGCGCGGTTATTGCCAATGCGAATTTATTTTCCTCTAGCAAATGAAGTTTTACGTTGCTCGCAGGTGCATCGATTATGCCAGCTGTGTAGCTGCTATAATTTTCTCAGCCTGAGGGGTCTAAGCCAATGTTTAGGAAAACAGATGACTCAATTACACAGGTTAAACTAATCAATACGGGACAAATTGCGAGGCTCGGTTCAGTGATATGTGGTAACGTAGGAATTTTCGAGTCGCAACTAAGTCGAAGGGATATATAACGAGCGGTTTGGCATGACTGACCTTTTCTTGAAGTTTTCGACTTGTCCAACTTTGACCTTTGTGGAACCTTTGTCACCAGGCGTCAAAATAAGAACATGGTCATCGCCGAGCCAATTGGGTTCACTCGCTCCATCCGAGTCAGTTATGAGAGTGGATCTCTGAGTAGCAACATCAAGCACCCGGATTTCGGAGGTCTTTGAGTGCTCTGCAAAGGAGTAAGTGGAGGTGGTGTATAAGACTCGAGATCCGTCTGTATTGGGTACACCTGCGGACCGCCTTGGAACACTGAGGAGGACCTCCGGCGTGAACTTTGTCGCCCGAACTGTCATCGTTGAAGCACGAGATCTATGCGAGGAATAAGCCTTTTTTTTGTAAATTATGATAGCGCGTAATTCAAGGAAGTTCAAGCAAAGTAAATAATCCTAACAAAGAGATGTGCAAAATGAAAAGAAACTGGCCGAGGAAAGCACTGGATGAAGCGACTTGGAACCTTCCTGGTCGCAATCGGCCCCGAGGGATTCATACCTGAAGTGCAGCCACTAGCTGCGTGCAAACTAAATGCTTTATGATAGGTAGAAGAAACGGATGTGAGTAGTGGTTATATTTGACGGACAAGGAATGCAGCTATATTGTAGGTCCCTAGCTAGCCCTGCCGTGGCCAAGTGACGTTGAAGCGGCTTCTCCCGCTCTCCGCCAGAGCCGCCCGGGCACAATCACACTGCAATGCAATCAAGACCCAACCTTACTATAAATGGCAAGCGTCAGGTACCCTACACAGAAAGTTGCTCTCCCAACTCCTCTTCATATTCTGTTTTGGGTTGTGCATAGTCATCGTCTATATTTATCAAAATTTGGGAAGGTCGTAGAAAGTTTTTCGAAAATCAATTCGAGAAATCCCTTTGGGTTTCTAAGTCCCGTGGCGCAGTGGTAGCGCGCCGTTCTTATATAATTCGTCAGACTTATATGACCACCATCTGGTAATGCGGATGTCACGGGTTCGAGCCCCGTCGGGACTATGCCACTATTCATTTTTTATGTTCATGCAGGCTTTCCTTTTTAAGCACGTTATTCTTCGTTGGTAGGGGTACTTGGGCAGCCTCTTTGAGTTCAGCGGCGTGTCACGTGATAGGTCACGTGACGGCGCGTGGGCCATCTTGTAGATACCTTCTCAGGCCACTGAGCCCCTTAGATTCTTCCTCATAGAGCATCATATGTATCATTTCCACCAGCCTACTCAGTAGCCTGTCATTCTTTATCCCTTAACACATCAATTCGGGTCCTCAGGTCATCGATAAGGGTCAACCAATCAGATCAGCTAAATTTGGTGGCTGTACTCAGGAATATGAGGCTGCTATGTGTGTTTAAATCCTTTCAGTAGTCTTTGATGGCCGGCTCTATAGTAATTCCTATATGAATAAGCACTCCGAAGTACGCGTAGAGCTCCTGTCTGCATGTTGGCTGCCATGCGCGTAGGTGTTCTGCTTCCTTATCTAGCGGATAGAGCTCCGTGTGCTTATTTGTCCACTCTATAAGCTTATCCATAATCTTATCCGTAAAGAACGGTCTGAATAACTCGAAAGGGTTGTATATATTAACGTTAGAGCTAGCGGCATCTGTCGGGGGGTGGGATAGCCTAATTATTAATAGAGGTTCGAATTCGGAACGGTTAGGGTTTGGGGGGCTCTTTTCGCCATTTTATTTGGGGGAAGGTTATATTAGGTCTTCTGAACAAGATCTACATTAATTCTAGCACGATTGGAAAGCATGGTGGCGGTGTGACGATTGAATTCTATATAGATATACGCGTTGTTTTTTTAAAAACGGTATTCCGCACGGACCACTTACTCTGAGGACCTTGACGTGTTAAGGGATATAAACTATTTATTAAAAAGTACCTGGGTATTAATAATATTGGAATGATTGTATATGCTAATAATTAATTAACTTAGATTGCTAAGTCTGTTTAACTTTAATTTCAAAATTCTGAGGCTATTTTTCTAGGGGGTTTGGCTAGGACAGGCTCAAGCTGTGGCAAACCGTCTGACGTTGTCTGCCTGGGGAAGGAGGTTTGAGCATAGATCCCTTGATCAGCAAAACATTACTTTTGCCAAACCAAAGCAGCGTAGTGCACAATCACATAAATGCTCTTAATGGGTTTGCCTTCTCTAAGCGCAAATACACTATCAATGAGTCATTCGAACTGAATCCAGCTAGGTATTCAAAGAGAACCTACAAAGCAACTGCATACCATTGGGTCGCTGGAACCTTCATTGCGATAGCTCGTCGGGCGGGCTATGCATTTAATCTACCGCAGAGGCACGCCCGTGAATTAGAGATTCAGTCGACCATGTGGCATTTTACTGATCCAAAACATGCGATACCTCTAGCTCCAAACAGACAAGTCCGGACATAGGCACGGTGTACCCGTCAACAATACAAGATAGATCATGCAGAGAACACGGAGCGGCTAGCACGGGCAGTTCGGCTTTCGCATACCATATCGCAAGCTATTACCTTCCTACAGCGCCCGGTAAACCGTAATGGCATGTCCGTGATATTCAATGTCCGGAAGTAGTGTGTAAATCGTATTTCTTAATCATGTTCGTCCTCTGTAGTTCCAGGGCATCCGTCCATACTTGCATCATGATACTGGTACTTACACCAGAAGCAGTAGTGATGTGTATCGCGTAGGTAGAGTACCAACCTCTCAAGTCGTTCGGTGACAGGCAATGCATTAAACTCTTCCAACTGCGGGTCCTCTTCTTCCAACTCCTCCTCAAGTATGTTCCACTTTTCCTCCCTGCCGAATGCCCGCCTATCGTCTTCGTCTTCATCGGGGTCAGTATAGGTTGGGAGTCGTGAGCGGCTCTGGGCTAGGTCATAACGCATTCTCCCCTCTCTTTCCTTCTCCAGTCTACGCCGCAATAGACCGCGCCACAAGACGTTCATGCTCTTCAGGGTTTCTGTAGATCCCCTAGATGTCCAACATTTCCCTTGGCGGTCTGGTAGTTGATCTGACTTCTCTGCAAGAATTCCATTCTCCTTTACCTCAGTATCCAATCTCTCGGCAACTTTTTGAGCATTGATCAATTGGCCTTCCTTTCTTCTCTCTTCTCTTTCCGATCTCATTCGTTCCCTGTATTCGCCCTCTTCTGCTTTGACCCGTTTAGCTTCATGCTCAATCTCCTCTCGAAATTTCCTCTTTTTCTCGGCGTCGAGTCCAATACCACCCTTGTCTTCCTTCATGACTATATTGATAGGCTCAGCACGCCCATCTTTGGACGCCCCTAAAGTGTCGCCTTGCTTGAAACCAAATTTTGCCATCATCTTAAAACCTTTGTTGGAAATGTCCAACGACGTCGCCAGGGCGGTCTCTCTTGCAGCCGCTTCGTCTGCTTCCTTCTCGGCCTTCGATTTCACACGAGCTCTAAGTTCAGCCTACAGAATATATATTAGTAAGATAATAGAGAACACAGAAACAGCATTAGGGATTCACCTGCCTCACGCCGCTTCCGGGCCTGTCGCTGAATAGATGTCTCCTTCTCGGGTTTTGTAGGCTCCATTATCACCATGGACATGTAGTCGTCGACATCTTCGCTACTATCCATTAGCTCCGATGGGGTATTATTTAAATCAGGAGGGGGCGTGTTGTGAATTAAAAGTCTCGGATAGTCTCAGTGTAGAACCGACGCTAGACCAAGGTAGCTGTCCGAAGTTTAGCCGCGGAAGGGAAACTTCCCTGATGACCTGGCACCGAGGGAGTACGTTCTGCATACGACTAAAAAAACAAACTCCTGATCGAAAGCAGCAGACCTTTTCCCCGGCAAAGCACCACAGCGATGAAAAGCCGTTGAGAGCTTTCTTGGGCTCGACGAGAACCACAGTGAGTCTGCTCGCTATATATATCCAGCTCAGAGCTTCCTCAAGCGACGCAAGCACCCATTTCATGTGAGCGTTGCGTTCCGACGCCAATACGTGTATGTAGAGTGCCGATGTGTGCCAACTAACATGTTTTTGTTCCAACTACCAAACCAGAAGGATGCTCATCCGATGGTGGAGGATAAGCTTGAGTACGCAAATATCGATTATGCGCTCGTCATCAGCGAGGAGTACGGAGATGAGCCATTACACCTATTGGTATGGCTCTGATGTTAAAAGATGATAACAAACCTCGTCAGCCCTCTCGAAGATTGGAATCTTTGCTTCACAGTACAAGCGCGCAAGAGGAGTCCCAGCTTCATTCCAGGCCAGTCCTAGCACAATAAATTGAAAGAGTGGCTTCATCTCACTAAAGTACTCAATTGTAAGGCCTGAAATGAGCTCACTTCCGGAGGTAGCAGCTCGGGTTCTTACGGCGGGGGCATGAACACTCACTGCGTGAGGCATATTAACATGTAGAGCTGAGAAAATAGCAGGCATGTCGGGCTCAGCGCTCAGGAACAAGGCCAGACCTTGCCCTCCCTGTCTTGATCTTGATCGACTCCCCCACACTTGGCTAAATTTCATGCGATTGTGCCGCGCCGCAACCGCCGAGCCATGACGCTAGCAGCAACGTTTCGGGCGACGCTCTGCTCTGACATGGATCTTGGTTCCTTTGTGGCAACAGAATTATTTTGCGCAGTTCGTCTTGTGGATGAGAAATGTTGGGTAGGCATGCGGTGGCGCGCCAGATTTCCAATGAATGGGTGCAAGCGAATGCAGAGCAGACAAGCAAGGAGGCAAGTAGGGAGGCAAGTCAATGCATCCAGATCCAATCAGTCACAACAACAATCAGCATCAATTACATGAACTCCTGCGTGGCTGCTTTCATCGGTTTCGTCGTGGAGGCTCGAGCATACGCTTCTGGCTCCTTTGTCGCAAAGTTGCCCCGGTCGCGCGCAAGACATCATCTCGGGCAACTTCCTCTTTAAGCTTCTCTTGCTGGGCGCTGATTGGCTATAATGCAAACAATCAGGATTGCCACTCAATCTGCCAGCGTCCGGCCTGCCAGTCTAAGGTCCAACTAGTCTTTCGTCGTATTTCCTGTCCGCTCCCGCTAGCATGTGCTTCACGTCCATTGCTCCATATTCTTAATTCGTTTGCCTCCCCGCCTGTGCTTCCACATGCTTTAACAATACTGGAGCACCGATAGTTTGTGGTTTGCTTTCACTGCCATTCCAGTTTGTTTGTCCCTTCTCAACTCCCAATTCTGCTCGCTATGGAGAAAGATGAACCTACAGTGAAGGAGACGACCGACCAACTCGCGCCCTCTAGCTCAGTAAACGAGTCGAGCTTTCCAAAGAAAAGAGGTTTCGGCGCTGCCCTTTTCCCTCCTGGAAACACACCCGGCCTACGTCCAAGAGCGAAAAATCACTGCAGAAAATTCTGGTGGTGCGATGGCCTGGTCCTCGCCGTGATTGTTCTTGTCATAGTTCTACCAATGTAAGCACATCTCCGTCCTCATTTACTCACAAGAATGCTTTCCGATGCATTGCCCCGCCATCTTCAACTCAAGTGCCAGTACTGCATCTAACCGATTCCAGTATATACGTGGCTATCCCTAAGAAAGCCCAACACGATGTCAATGCTTCCACGCTCGAGATCCAAGTGCAAGATATCAGCGACCCTACTTCTTCGACAATCCATCTGAAACTAGTCAGCGTTGCACGTAGCGGTAGCAGCTTTCATCCCACGTTGGACGCATTCCAAGCCGCTCTCTTTCTAGAGGACACTGAGCCAAATATTATACCCTTTGGATACGTCGAAATCCCGAAAACTAATGTCGAACACGAAACGACTATTACCGTGGATCAAACTCTAAATATCACTAACATGGATCAATTCATTGATTATAACAAAGTCGTCATGAACAGCGATGAATTTCGTATTGCTATCCGCGGGCGGACCGGTCTACATCAGAAGGGCCTATCAAAAATCAACGTCGATTATAACAAGGTTGTAACAATGAAAGGTCCGAGGTCTCGTTGCCCTGCATTTAACTACCTACTAAAGGTTCTTTCTCTAGGTTTGAACAAGCTTAGCGGCTTCAACATTACCGGCATCCATATCCTGACCACAAACGCGTCAGACGGCTCCAACATGAATGGCACTGTTTCAATACCTAACCCATCGGTTTTAACTGTCGATCTCGGCAATGTCACATTGGACCTCTCAGTTCAGGGTACGCCAATCGGACAGTCGTTGCTCCCGGACCTTGTCCTCAGGCCTGGCGACAATGTAGTTCCCATGCGCTCGACCGTCAACCAGTCGTTGGTGATAGGGATGATTACGTCGTCGTTCAAGAATGGAATGTTGCCGCTTGACATTGTTGGCAACTCGTCCGTCAGCAACGGGCAGCATCTTGAATATTATGAAGCTGCGATTCAGTCCAACACACTGCACGTCGATCTGGACGTCGGCAGTGCTCTCGCCGAAATTGGGTTAAACATTACAGCGCTGTGAATCATTCTCATCGATATCACGAAGCTGCTTTGTCGTCCCGCGCGTCCGGTTTGTTACGTTTCGCTGTCGGCGCACAACGGGAAGAAGATGGGTCGGGGGCATCACTCGGGCGGGGGTGGAGATATCCGGGCCCAGGCAAGCGGAGAGCATGTACATATATATCTATATATCTGCACGAGGACTAGATTGTTGATAGGATTGGCAATTAACAATATACAATGGCTGCGGCGCAGACATTATTTATATTCTTCAAGTGGTTCGTAGAAGCTCGAGACAGCTCGAGACAGCTCGAGAGCTCGTTGTCGCAAAAGCTTGTGAAGATGCCAAGGCTGTGAGCGCCGCCATGTGCGCCACGGCAGATGGGCGGACGATCCCCCGCAGACACAGAAGGCTTGCCCTATCCGGTTAGTATGGTCTTCCTTGCCAGGCACACAGTGTGCAGGTCACGGGCGATGTTGGCGGCAGGGCGGGGTATCAGGCTGACAAATTTGATTATACTTTCTGACAACTGGACGGAATGACAGCGCGGTCGCAGCACGAAGAGCCCCGCTGACATTTCTGGCGCCCTCCATTTGTAAGGGTGATGTAAGCAACCCTGCTGAGACGCCAAGCATGCCGCCGGGCTCGGATGCACGTCGGAAGTCTATGCTTCTCTATCGCTAGCTGACGCCATATAAACTGCCCCTCACCCTTCGTTGTCACTCCATTCTCATACTCTTCCTACACCGCAGTTCTCTACTCTATTGCTCAATTTCCCGATCTCCCAATTCCTCTATTTCTCAATTGAACCTTTCAGACCGATCGAACGCTGCCTTACTTTTAAACATGGCTCCCAAGATTGCAATTGTCTTCGTATGCTACCGTTGATATAATACAACTTTCAGCTCTGTTTTTCCGACTTTCCATCTCAGTGGTATGGCTAATAGTTTGTAATTGCGCAGTACTCCATGTATGGCCATATTCAGAAGCTAGCTGAGGCCGAGAAGAAGGGTATTGAGGCCGCAGGTGGCTCTTGCACCCTCTATCAGTGTGTGCCCGCTTTTCGAATTCCGTACAACCCAGAAAAATACTCACTAGCATTAAAGGATCCCTGAGACACTTTCTGAAGAAATTCTCGGCAAGATGCACGCTCCACCAAAATCAGCGGAGATTGAAGTCTTGAAGGACCCTGCTACTCTCGAGCAATACGACGCCTTCTTGTTCGGTATCCCCACTCGTTACGGTAATTTCCCAGCACAGTGGAAGGCCTTCTGGGACAGCACTGGGCGTCAATGGCAGACGGGAGCGTACTGGGGGAAATATGCGGGTGTTTTCGTGTCCACCGGTACTGTATGTTCTCCCCATCGAAGACTCGTTCATCATCACAAGCGCCTAATATGAGATATAGCCTGGCGGGGGCCAAGAATCCACTGCCATTGCGGCTATGAGCACTCTAGCTCACCACGGCATCATCTACGTGCCACTTGGTTACAAGACAACTTTCGCTTTGTTGGCGGACGTGAGTGAAGTCCGCGGCGGCTCGCCTTGGGGTGCTGGTACTTTTTCTGTAAGCAGATTAGATGTCCTTAACACCTCACCTATATTCCGGTTGCTGAGTTTTGTTTTAATTAGGGTGCGGACGGTTCTCGCCAACCCACTGCTAAAGAGTTGGAGCTCGCTCAGGAGCAGGGTAAGGCCTTTTACGGTGCTGTATCCAAGGTCAGCTTCGCTTGACTAGATGGCGGGAAAAGGACAGCTGTAGGAGGGAACGGAGTTACAAAGAATGCTTCGGAAAATACAAATCCACCAGAAGCGGCTGGAACAACACAGAATAGCTCAGCACCTGCAGGGGAGGTAGACCACGACAAGGAAGGACCTTGTGGTCTTCCTCGGAAGTGTTCTATCTTATGAAATGAATTTTCGTAAGGTTAATTTTCATGACAATCTTGTGACATTGCCAAGCACATTGCCTGATTCTCATACTACGCCCTGCACCGTTGGATTATATATAAACTGAAGTTTTGGTGTCCTCGGTGTGCCTCCGTGAATGTTTTTAGATGGCTGTAGTACTTATTAGTATGATTTTGGTGCTGAAAGATGAGAATAAACTTCATCAGCTTTCTGAAATGTGAGAGTGTTTTTCTCCAGTGGAGTAAGTTGGACCTATTACAGCAAATCAGAACAACAGTCCCATCTCACTCAACCTTTAATCGAGATGAGCTCTCTACTGGAAGTGGCAGCACGAATTTGTGCAGCAGAGCCATAAACACTCACCACGTAAGGCGTACTGACGTAACGTCCCTCCCTGAGTGGCGCAAAACCCCCCGTGCCGCAATGAATCGATTGTTTACGCATCTCAACTCTCTCCCCCGTGATTCTATCAAGTTATAATTATAGTAGGCTGCCTTGCAGCGGGAACTAGCTAAACGAAAGACCAGGATTCGATTAAAAGAATGTCTGAGATAAATATCCTCCTCTTTCAAGAGTTCTCCTTTGAAAATTCAGCTCGCCACTTCACGTATGTATGTATGTATGTATATTCTATTATGGCCATGCACTATCTAGGGTATGGGCCGTTATAGAGCGCTAACTAAATACTTCCTGCCATTAACATGCATGCTCTAGTTTAGAAGCCAACTATGAGAACTATATATTTATTACCTAACACCATGCTTAACTAAGGAAAAAATAAAGGAAAGTAATGTGTTACTATTAGAAGAAAGTTAGAGTTTAGAGGCGAGCCTAGGTAAGTAGTTTTTGACGCCTTGTGTTCGCAGGGCTATTTCAGCGTTATGCGCTTCTTAATCGGCGACGTACTAGTAGAGGCACGTGTAGAGGAGGCTCGCGGTATATTTGGTTAGATAATTAGAGGAGGGATTCTTAAGAGTTTTTGCTTATTAATGTTGGCTTCTATACTCTCTATATCTTATACGCTTAAGTATAAATGTCTAGTCTCTTTTGTAAATTTAATTATAGCTTTAACTATACTAATGTTTAGCTTCTAGCGCTTAATTAGGCCGTTAATATTTCTACCTCCTTTTTGTCTGTATAAGTAGCCTCCTAATATATATAATAGATCCCTAAATTAATTTCTATACTGCTCTTTTAGTTTAAACCTCTACTATATCTACCTCCTATAAGAGAAGAGGAAGTGCTGTATTAATTCTATAAGCCTATAGTTATATAACGCCGTCTCTAATGTATTAATTTTGTGGAGATATTCTTTTAGAAATAACTTGCCGGTCTATAGCTACGTAAGAATAGCAGCTTCTAAGCTAATTAGCTGCTAATATAATCCTATAGCCTTTCTAAGGTAGAGTGCTGCGTTAATCTTCCTTATAAACTTGCCTGTATTAGATCTTCCTAATAAAAGCGGTTCTATTATTATTTTGGCTTTTTTTAAGGCTTGCGTTATAAGGTACCATAGGAGGCCGTCTCTCTATAGTAGCTCCTCGCTCTTTAGTCTTATTGCTACTTTAGCAAGCTTATTAGCCTTCTTATTTCCTATAAACCCTAAATGGCCTAGAATCTAGTATAGCGTAACATTGTTTAGCTAAAGCTTTTTTAAGATCTCTATAACTACTTCCTAGTAGGCTCTAGCCCTCTAGCTTTATACTAATAGTAACGCTAATTACAAGTTGGAGAATATTCTTATACTAGAAGCAGGTATTAGAAAACCTACTTAGTTAATAGCCGTACACGTGGAGTCCTATAGCTAGTTAGCTGCTTTACTAATTACTAAAAGCTCTATAAGGTAAGCGTCGGCCTAATTAAAGCTTACTACCATTTTTAAGAGTATTGCTTTAGATGGCGTAGTATATACACTAACTCCTGCCCTACTATTACGCACCGATGTATTAACGTATATATTAACCTACCCTGGCTTATAGTCTTTAATAATAGCTTAAGTATACTCTTCGTCCTTATATATTACTATATTAGGCTTAGCTACCTACAGTAGGTATATATATAGTTTAACCTCTAGCACCCTATTTACCTAGACATCCTCGCATATCTTTACTATCCTCTAGAGCGGCGATCGGTATTATCTATAGAGCCTCTGTCTTCGAATTATCTAATAAGGGTATAATTTGCCTAGTTTATAGATTAACACCTAGAACGCGATGGCCTGGTTATATAGCCTTTACTTAAGAGGGAGTAAGCCGGCTTCTACCTCCGTTATTAGTAAAGCGACGGTATAGAACCCCCTAATAATAGCTTATACTATAATCCTCTACGCCTATTAAAGGAGCTATATTAATTCTTATATTATAAATAGGTACTATATTAGCGACGTATAGTCTACTATTAATAGAACTAAGCTCTTAGCTAGCTGCTTAACGCTCTTAAACTGCAGTCCCTTTAATCTACATAACGCTAGCGCTATCTTAGTGGCCTTGCCTACCTTATCTATTAGGTGTGCCTTAAACTATAGCTCCTTATTAAGAATTACCCTAAGGATTTTAACTTCCTGTATTAGGGGGATTCCTTTTCCTTTAAATTAGAGCGGCGTAGTAGTATCCCTACCCACTTCTTTATATCTAGTAAGGTGGATAAATAACGTTTTCTTTGCTTTAAATTAAGCTCTACTAGTCCTCTCCTATTTCTTAAGCATTGGTATAATCTCGCCTTAGATAATCTGCGTGTTTTCCTCCGCTATAGGGCCTATAACCTATACCGAGTAGTTGTTAATAAAGGCTATAGAGCTGCTATTTCTGGGTATACTTTATATAAAATCCGCGTTAAAGAATAGAAAGAGTATTAGGGCTAGTGCTAATTTCTATGGAAGACCCACCTATGGGAGCGCCTGTACCTTTAATATATATCTATTAACTAGGATATAGGCTTAACGGTTTATATAGAAGTCCTACACCTATTATATAATTATTAAAGGTATTTAACGCTGCCGTAGTCTCCTAATTTCCGGCTTTATAGCTATATTATTATACGCACCCTTAATATTAAATAATACTAGAGATAGCGTCTTTTTTTCTTTTTACGCTTTAAATACGTCCTTATAGAGATATAATAGCGTATATATTATTAACCTTTACTTCCTAGCTCTAAAGTATGTCTTAAGTAGTAGGCTATGTTCCTCCACTAGGTATACTATCCTCTCCACCACTAGCGATTTAAGTGCTTTTCCTAGCGTTAGGAGGAAGGAGATCGGCCTATAGTTATTTGCTACCGTATAGTCCCCCTACTTCGGCTTTTATAGCGACACGATCTTTACTACCTTTTATTTCTATAGTACTTTCCCTATCTTAAGTGATTTGGTAAAAAGAGTAGTAATCTTACCGCTTAGTATAGGCTATAACTCTTACTATACCCTAGCTGGTAGGCCGTCCCTTTTAGGAGCCTTGTCTAGGCTAGCCCTAAATATAGCTGCTTTAACCTTGTGTTTAGCGATGGGCTCCTACGGCAATTAGTTATAGCTAGCCGTGGCGTCCTCCTCTTATTTATATGGCGGTAGGACCGGAAAAAATACCTAGAGTAGTTCTCTTATAATATTATGGTTCTCTATAATAACCTCTCCCTATTCTTTAGCCTTTTTAATTAACAGTATTCTAGTAAATGCAGATATAGCCTACGGATTAAGGTATTTCGACGCTTTTTATATATTGTTATTATTACCGAGGAATTTGTCCTAGTAGAGCTTCCTATATCGCCGAATAGTTCTATAAAAGAGCTTCTTTACTCTTACTACAATATTATATAGTTTAGGGTCGTCCCTTCTTTATTTCTGTTGGGAATAAGGCAAGTTGCCGTTACGTGTCGACATGGCCCTAGCGTGGTAAGGAACCCTAGGTTCCTTACCCCTTTCCTCATTCCTATTAAGAATTAAGAATAATAATTATTATACTATCTACAAACCGTAGCTACGTGATATCCCCTTATAATCCAACACTAATTAGTGGTTAACTTTATAGTTATACTATAGAACAGCTAGGTTTTTACTAAGAAGAGACGAGCTACTATACTAGTGCTACTTATGCTAGAGGAAGCTGTTTTTTAAGGTTAGAACTGGTCCTAAACCTTAAATAGAACTCTTCTATAAATCTAAGGATTTAAAGGCCAGAACTAGTCCTAAGCCTTTCTAAGATTACAGATTCTTGCGTCTATTACGCAGAATAATACGCTTTATAAGTCTTCGCGATTTAAGGCTAGAACTAATCCTAAGCCCTATAACCGCAAATATATGTTATAAACGCGTACTAAATAATAAACGCGTACTAAATAATAAATATATATTACGAACGCGTACCAAATAACAATCCCTACACTAATAATACTTCCCTCCCTCTAAAAACATAGCTACGCCTACCTTAAATAACTAAAAAGACTCCTTACTACTAGGGGTAGCTAAGTACGCGAAACTCATTAATGAAGATTAGAACGAATTCGCCTTTAATATAATAACTTATACCGTAAAACAAGTTAACGGCTTTCTCCTATACTATATTATATTCTACCAAAATAAATACTACGCCGACTTATAACTATAGGAGTATTTTAGGAAGGATTTTATAGGATGGACTGCTGATACCTAGGTACTTGGCAACGTTAATATTGTTTAGGACTTTTAAGACTTCCTCTATAGAAATAGGGTATACGTTACTAAGAATGGTAACCCAATTGCTAGTAATATTTAGGCCGTTATTACTAGTATAGAAGAACTAATATAGACGGAAGCTAAGATTATACATTAACTATAGAAACCTAAAAATAACCCATATTCTTTAGAAGGCAACTTTAATTTATATTAAAACCCCTAGAACGCTAACCCCCTACTTAAAGCTACTCTCCTACCTAGAGGTACTCTCCTACTTAGAGTTGCTCTACCTTTACCTTCTCCACTCTAGCTAACCGGTAAGCCTTTATTACAAGAAGTCATAAATCTAATAAAGGTATATTTGGACAAAGAGAAGAAGTTTAGAGGAGAACTGTACGACATACTTAGAGCAAAACTATAGGTCTTTTATAACTGTTATAATAAGGTTAAAATTTAACGCCACTAGTACTATTACGCTTTCTCTATTATATTAAAGGGACGGGCGGCAATATTTTATTACGACTATATTATAGGTAAAAACTATAACTTTAATACAATGCTTTAGCTCACTAGAGCCTACTTTAAGACTAATAAGAATCGCCAACTTTATATATCCAAATGGCGGAAGACTATATTCTAAAGAGTTATTGCTTCTAACCTAATAAAGACTTGTTTAGAGTGCCTTTAACTACTCTTTAATAAACTTTAGAAAATCTAACGTAGCCTTACTAAAACTTACTAAAATAAGAACAGCCTAAGGGACTAGGTTATCTTAGCATGCTATAACGTTCCTAAGTGCAACTTAGCGCTATATAAACCTATAGATACGTTTAAAGGAGTATATACTAAGCTACGCTCCGCTATAGGTACTGCGATATAAATATAAGAATCTTAATAGTTCTATACCGAAAATCTTACCTAATTAAGTATTCCCGACTAATACAATTATAACTGGACTGATTAAATATATAGTGGCCGCAGTAGGGAATATGGAAGAGGGTATAATTAACGTTAACTATAAGGTAATTATAGAGGTCCTTATGGAGGTTTATTTTAAAGTAATCGCTAAAAAAAATACTACGTTTGTAAGAAGCTAAATTGCTAGTTAACTAGACACTCCCTTAATAAGTGAAAAGAGGCATATAATAAGTTCCGTTAGAGTATAAGAAATGTTAAAAATTGCGAAGTCACTGTGGCCTACTTTTAAAGCTTCCTAGTTTAATATAAAGGNNTAAAAGATCTTAANGGTNANGTTAATAANACTAAANAGCTNCTTATAGATATNGAAATTAAGNNCNACTTNCCTAACNAATACTTTACTAAGTATGGTAAGGTAAATAGTATATAAACTATTATTATCCTTAATAACCAATTTACGCTCCATTCTATTATAAAGTTAAATATCTTTAACGAGCCAAAGGAGAGCTCCGCGTTTTCCTTTAACGATAAATACTTAGTAAACGTCTTCTATAGTATTATACTGGATACTAAAGCCGTAAGAGTATCTATAGTAGGAGAACCTTAAGTTCGAGCCCTTTAGCAGCTTAATAGCTCTGTTTAAATTAACTATTTAACGGTAGGCTAGTATACAATTCATTTTAGCAAAGGTACTATAATCTCTCTCGGCATAATTAGGGTTTAAACCCCCTTAGAGTATATTAGTTTTTATATTATTCCTATAAACACTCCGTTTCTATTTTACATTAAAGATATAAATAAGTTAGGCGTTAGGCTTAATAACCTTAAGAATATACTTATTTAGGGAGATAATTGGGTGCCCGTTATACGTAAGTAGGGTTACCCCTAGTTACTCCTTTATTAACTAGAAAAGAGTATTACTTAGAGCCATTTAACTAAGTTGGAATTACGCTAACTATACCGTTATTTTAGCCACCTATCTGTTTATTAATTGCTTAGGGTTCTTTAGTAAGTAGGCCATAAAGTTAAGGTTAAGGCAATTAAGTATCTTATAAAGTATTACTATTACTACTAAATAAACCAGAAGTCCCCTAGCCAATTTAAGTTTACCCTTAAGGATAACTATAACTTTAACTTCTGTATTATTATTAACGTTATATATCTTAGCGGCAAGCTAATGCTCTAAGTTATTAACTTCTTAACCTCCTTCTAAGCCGTGCGTTTCTTAAAAGATATATTAGCTAAAAATGCATAGGAGACCCTTTAGTTATGCTAGATTAATATTTATTTAGGACCCCCTAATTAAATCGTTTATGATATAGAAAAGAACTTCTTATTTATAGAGTTTTAATAATAGATAAAGGCAATAGCAATTAAGGTTAAGGAAGTCCCTATTAAGGCATATAATAGTATCGGAAAAGTAAAACAATATCACGCACTATTACGCCGCGTATATAAGATTATCTCTTTAAAACTAAAAGACGCTAGCGAAGAACTTACCTTATAAATAGCTGTTAAAGCTATTAACAATTCCGCTGGCCCGGATAGACTCGTACCTACATTACTAGTCTTTAGTGCCTACCCTTAAATAACTAACGATTCTCTATTATCTCCCTTTATTATATAATAAGCTAAGGCTATTTATAAGGTAACAAAGAAGGTGCGACGTCTCTACGCCACACACTAGGTTAACAACGCACTAGGAATAAGAAATAGCCTAAACACCTTAACTATACTTAATCTGCCACTCTAGTCTAAGGTACGCGTATAGCGTAAAAAGGGAGAATAGTTAGGCCTACACTAACTTATTATAATTAATGGTTAAACTTGCACTATTTAGATGCCTTACGGACCTACTTAATTCCATTTAACTGTTATTAAGCCTTACTATAAAAATAATAATTCTAAGCCTTTATAGGATGCCCTAGAAGATGCCCTAGAAGAAAATTATAATTAATATACTCTAAAAGGCGACTACGATCCCGATATAATTATAGTAGATACGCTATAACCACGACGCGGCAGAGGTCGCCCGAAGGGATTACGAAATCGCCAACATCTTATTAATTTTAAAGAATAATTTGTTGCCGCCATTAAAAATAGAGTTAAGTTATTAATGGCCTTTATAACAGCTAAGGAAAAGGCTGACTTTAAACTCGCAAAACAGCTCTAAAAGGAAGGTTGTATTATAACTCCAGGAGCTCCTTTCTAAGCATCCAATAAGTAGGAGATCGATAGTCTTATTACAAGAGGAATCTTTAAATTCGAGAAGTATAACCCTACTAAGTTCGATAGAGTTCGCATCTTTAAGTTAAGAATAGTTAATGAGATTAAGGGTAAAGCTACTAATGCCCTATTTAAGAAATCAAGACTTATTATCTAAGGCTACAACGATAATAGTAAGGAGGTAATTTTTACGCAGTCTCCTACGATTTAACAAGCTAATTAGTAAGTTATTATTGCGCTAGCTCCCTTCTTAATAAAGAATAGAATAGCGGTTTATTTGTAAGATATTACTTAAGCCTATACCTAATTAGAAACGCACCTTTAGCGCTTAATATTAGCATACCTTCTAGAGTAAATTCGCTACCAGTATCCTAAAGATATGATTATGGTTATGCTTAAGCCATTATATAGAATTATAGAGGTAGAAACTTACTAGTGGGCTACCTACAGTAAGCACTATAAAGAGAAGCTTTTAATAACTACTTTTATATTTAATCCCTGCTTCCTTATTATAACTATAGGAACTCTATTTAGAATTGTTGGTATATAAACTAATAATATAATTATCTTAGGGGACGACTAATTCTCAGCTCTTAAAGAAGATAAGCTAGTAAAGGTAAATCTTATAGCAAAGCCAAAAGAAAAGCTTAATTTAATAATACTATTACTCTTTAATAGATATATCCTCTCCCTAAATAAGGATTCTATTACTTTATGCTAGAAGGGTTAAGGTAAGAAGATTAACGTTATTAACGTTAATTCCTTAAAGTAAGGATATATAGAGCAACGCGCTTGCGGAGCTTATATTGCTTTTATCTATTAACCTAAGGCTTTATTTAATCTCTCCGTTGCCGCCTAATACTAGGAACCAACTAAGGATAATATTCTTACCCTAAATAAATATCTTTCCTAGCAAATAAACTATCTTAATTGGGGACTACTCTATATGCCTATTAATCTTCCTACCACTAAGCTCTTCGTATTTGTTAATAGATTGTTTATAAATAATAAAGATTTTAGCTCCTAACTAAGATATAAGATTATTATCGCGAATAAATCTATTAAAGAGAATAACTTTACAATCTACGGCAATCTTATTTATTAGAGCTTAACTAAAAGCAAGTGCGTTACTTAAAGCGTTCTAGCGTTAGAGATATATAGAATGGTTGGCGGAGTTAATATAGCAATTGTAATTGGAACTACCCTTAAGATAATTATAGACCAACTTAAACTTCCCGCTATCCCTATAATCGTGTGCACTGACTTATATTCCCTTTATAAGTGTTTAGTTAAGCTTAGTACCACAAAATAAAAACGCCTTATAATTAATATTATGGCACTTTAGTAGTTCTATAAGCGTTAAGAACTCTTTAAGATCCGATAGATTAATAGCTAAGATAACCTAGTAGATATAATAACAAAGGCAAACCTAAATAAGGTACTAGAGACGTTTATTAATATAAATACTCTATATATATGAGTTAAAGGTTGGGTTAAGAGGGAAATTTAGAGAAGTTAAGATCTTATAGAACTTTAACCACTGGTTAAAGTTGTTTAATTAGTTAGATTTGTGCTAAGAGCGCCACGCCTAATCGATTTGGGTAGCAGTGTGGAGTTTTGCTAACACTAGTCGTTAAGCTGGCTAATTAGGATTTTCCATTACCGGGATGGAAAATTGCTATTGGCTCGCTTACTACTAGCGCCTTAGCGGCCCCTATGTCTTTATATTATCCGCTAAATCCTACTAACTACCGCATTGTCGTATATTGTCGCATATTATTTAGTGTTGTTATATACTGTCTGGTATTATTATACACTATTAGGTATTATTATATCCTATCTATTTATATATATATAGATAGTAACTATAAAAAGAAGAGTTGCTAGTGTTGGGAATAAGGCAAGTTGCCATTACGTATTGACATGGCCCTAGCGCGGTGAGGAACCCTAGGTTCCTTACCCCTTTCCTTATTCCTATTAAGAATTAAAAATAATAATTATTATACTATCTACGAACCGTAGCTACGTAATATCCCCTTATAATTTAACAGTTTCCGTATTGTACTATTCCTGTTCCTCTAGTATATATATAACTTCCTTAGCATTATAAGGTCTTCGTTCTACCATCTTTTTATATACAGTAATAGCTTAGCCCACTAGTAGTATACTTTAAGGGCTTTGTTAACCTACCTATTAAGGTAGTTAACTATTTCGTCTATATCTTCTATAGGGAATCCCATCTCTTTCTATCGCTTTATATCTTCTTAAATCTTGTCCTAGTTTATATTCTTAATAAGCAGCCTCTCCTAGCTCTCCTATGTGTCTATATTAACCTAAAAGCTAATGTAGATGGCTCTATAGTCTAACCCATACTTATATTCCTAAATAGCGTACTTTATTAGTTTACTTACTAGGCCTAAGGTTATAAGTATAAGGTTAATTATTAATATCCGCCCCACGTCGCTCTTAAATATAAGTACTCCTATTAGAAGTAGGCTCTAGAGTAACCGGTCTGCTATAAAGTTAATAATTGGCGCGCTTTCTTCCTGCGTTAATATGGTACTAATATAACTTCCTCCCTATAGCGGATTGTGCCGATTAAAGTCGCCTATAATTACCACCTTAGTATATAGGTTGCGCAATAGTTTACCCTAAATTAGACTATTAATTATCTCTAGCCTACTAGAGAGCTCCTTTAGGTTCTCTTTCTTAGTTTTCCTTAAATATCTATCTAGAATATATACCGATATAATTATAAGTCTCCTTTAGCCGACGTACGCCACTACTATCGTAATATCTGCTAAATCTACCTATAGCTATATAGCTGCTAGCTCTTTAGACGCCTAGATATATAACCTAACTAGGGGATACCGCTACTGCCTGCCTATTAGGACAAACCTTATTTACTAGGGATTTAAGCTAGCTAGTACCACTTCCCTATTTAAGAGAAAGCAGTAAGGCTCCTAGCCTAAAATAAAGTAAAAGTCCGCTAGCGCTTTGTTATTATATAGCGTATACTACACTTCTCTACACTTCTTTATATTTACCTAGAGAATCTAAAGTTCTCTATTTATAACGCTATTGTATAAAAATCCTATTTATTTCTTTTCTATATACTAGGCATTT
Source organism: Cenococcum geophilum 1.58 (assembly GCF_001692895.1). Lineage (NCBI taxonomy): Eukaryota > Fungi > Ascomycota > Dothideomycetes > Gloniales > Gloniaceae > Cenococcum > Cenococcum geophilum. The sequence goes on along the minus strand of NW_027137583.1, from coordinate 321,054 downwards.
ATAGTATAAGGCTTAGTAAGGACCCTAACAGTTTACGCAGTGTAGATTAACTATCTTACACCAGAAATAGCCTTCCCACCTATATATTTCGCACGTATTAGGTTATATATAGTCTCTAGCCCTATATCTAAACCTTTTATATTTATAGTATACTATAGGGGTGCGTTATTCCTTAAATGGCAATATAATAATTATACCTCCCCTAAATAATATATTGTTTGACGTGAGCAGCTTCTCTATATCCTCTTTGTCGCTACTTTAATAATTACTAATATATGCTGGCCGCGTGGCCTTAGTTGTCCGAGCTATCTTATTATATATACCTCTATACTATTCTCTACCCCAAAGCGCTCTATAGCTAACTTACTTACTTTTCCGCTATTAATATTTATCGCTAAAGGTACTTTAACCTAGTCCGCCTTAACTATATACTACTTAGGTCCGACAAGCCTCGCCCTAGAGATATACGGTTTAAGCTATTAGGTAGTCATCTGCCTAAACATAGCTTCTTTATCTTTTTCTACCAAGAATCTAATAATGCTTACGCTGTCTCTTATTTACTATACGCGGAAGTCCTTAAGTATAGCTCCTATAAGCCTGTCTATATCCTTTATACCTTATATAATGGTTTACTTTACTACTTTAGTAGTAGCTATCTTCTCTGTTATCTCCTTACCTACTTAGCTAACGTCTATCACTAGCTGCTAATTGGGTTCTTTAGAGTTCCTAGCGTTTATTATTTGTGGCTAAGTTACCTCTACCCCTGCTATGCCTCTACTGGCCGCTACTAACGCCTATAATTATATTGGAGCTAAGGGAGTATTTAGTTGCGCTTATAAGGACTAGATGGCCTTTTAGAGTTTAGCGTTTTACTTTTTAAGGCTTTACTATTCCAATTTAATATCTACTAGGTCGTTTCTAATACTCTTAATAATACTATTCTGGTTTATAATGATATTACTCTACTATACTATAGTTTCTTTAAGGCTTTTAATAAGTTAATAAATTTTGTTATAATTAATACCTCCTCCTTTACATTTAGGTAAGGTAGAGGCTCTTACTATAGGAAATAGGGGCAGTATATACTATATAGCTTATAGTTTAGTTTATAGTGCGGTTGTCTGTTGCTTAAACTATACTAATCTTTAAGATTGTGTCCTTAGCGACTACTAGGCCTCTTACACCTTTACGCTTAGTTTCTTTATACGTCTTAGTAAAGCTACTAGTGGTTCTAGAGGTAGTGTTACTAATACGCGTTTAGGGGTCAAAGCAGCTATTGGGGCTCCGGGGCTTCGTTTAGTGGGCCGTAGGGGCCGCCTTATAGCGGGAACTAGCTAAATAAAAGACTAGGATTTGATTAAAAGAATGTCTAAGATAAATATCCTCCTCTTTTAAAAGTTGTAGACCCTTACTATAAGCTATACCCTCGCTACTTCACAAGGGTGTAGCTAGTGCGGGTCGGCCACCCTCCCTACTTGTGGTGGCGACAATAGTGCCAAGTCACTTTAATTACCGTTAGGTATTTCTTATAAGCATACTTACGCAGCTTAATCGTTTTGCATTTGTACTAATTTTAAAGTCTAGACTTGCTACTTTAGATATAAAAAAGTATCTATATAATCTACTAAATAAAGTAGCTTTAAAGTCTAGCCTCTATATTCTCCCTCTGCCACTTATTTAGAGTTTTAAGCGACTTCTCTATGTTAGGATGCTGAGGGCTAAGGATCTTTTTTCGTCGCTTGAAGCAATTTTTCATTAGTAAGATGGCCTCTTTATTGCAACTTTGGGACTTCTATATAAAGGCGAGGTTGGCTATGCTGGTTAGCGTGGAAGGATACTCCGCCCCAAGAACCCTTGAACTTATCTCCATCACTTGCACCTCTAGCTCTTCGGCCTCCTTCCACCACCCTTAATTCTAAAACGTCGACGCCAGGTTAGCCATGCTGGCTAGCGTGTCTAAATGCTCCGCCCCAAGTACCCTCTTTCTTGTCTCTATTACTTACACCTCTAGCTCTTCAGCCTCCTTTTACCGCCCTTAATTCCAAAACGTTAATGCTAGGTTGGCTATACTAGTTAGCGTGTCTGGATGCTCTGCCCCAAGTACCCTCTTTCTTGTCTCCGTTGCTTGCACCTCTAGCTCTTCGGCCTCCTTCTACCGCCCTTAATTCCTGTACGTTGACGCCAGGTTAGCCATGCTGGCCAGCGTGGAAGGATGCTCCGCCCTAAGTACCCTCTTTCTTATCTCCATTACTTGCACCTCTAGCTCTTCAGCCTCCTTCCACCGCCCTTGATTCCTGTACGTCGACGCCAGGTTGGCCATTCTGGTCAGCATGTCTGGATGCTCCACCCCAAGTACCCTTAAACTCGTCTCCATCACTTGCACAAGTAGCTCTTCGGCCTCCTTCCACCGCCCTTGATTGCTGTATGTTGACGCCAGGTTGGCCATGCTGAATAGCGTGAAAGGATGCTCTGCCCCAAGCACCCTCGAGCATATCTCTAGTTCTTTAGCTTAAAGCTCTTCGGCCTCCTTCCACCGCCCTTAATTGTTGTACGTCAACGCCAGGTTAGCTATAATGGTCAGCGTGTCTAGATGCTCCGCCCCAAGTACCCTTGAACTCGTCTCCATCGCTTGTACCTCCAGCTCTTCGGCCTCCTTCCACCGCCCTTGATTGCTGTACGTCGACGCCAGGTTGGCCATGCTGGTCAGCGTGTCTGGATGCTCCGCCCCAAGCACCCTTAAACTCGTCTCTATCACTTGCACCTCCAGCTCTTCGGCCTCCTTCCACCGCCCTTGATCCCTGTACGTCGACGCCAGGCTGGCTATGCTGTCCAGCGTGGAAGGATGCTCCGCCCCAAGCACCCTCTTTCTTATCTCCGTTGCTTGCACCTCTAGCTCTTCGGCCTCCTTCCACCGCCCTTAATTCCTGTACGTTGACGCTAGGTTAGCCATGCTGGCCAGCGTGGAAGGATGCTCTGCCCTAAGTACCCTCTTTCTTGTCTCCATTACTTGCACCTCTAGCTCTTTAGCCTCCTTCCACCGCCCTTGATTCCTGTACGTCGACGCCAGGTTAGCCATGCTGGCCAGCGTGGAAGGATGCTCCGCCCTAAGTACCCTCTTTCTTGTCTCCATTACTTGCACCTCCAGCTCTTCGGCCTCCTTCCACCGCCCTTAATTCCTGTACGTCGACGCCAGGTTAGCCATGCTGGCCAGCGTGGAAGGATGCTCTGCCCTAAGTACCCTCTTTCTTGTCTCCATTACTTGCACCTTTAGCTCTTTAGCCTCCTTCCACCGCCCTTGATTCCAAAACGTCGACGCCAGGCTGGCCATGCTGTCCAGCGTGGAAGGATGCTCCGCCCTAAGCACCCTCTTTCTTGTCTCTATTACTTGCACCTCTAGCTCTTCGGCCTCCTTCCACCGCCCTTGATTGCTGTACGTCGACGCCAGGTTGGCCATGCTGGTCAGCGTGGAAGGATGCTCCGCTCCAAGCTCCTTTTCTTGAGTCTCTGTCACTTGCATAAAAGCCTTTTCCGCCTCCTCGTATCTTCCGTTGCTGTAGACGCTGCTAATCTTCTTTTTTGACTAAAATTTGATACGGCGAGACATTAGCAAGATTCTGACGCCTTTTATAGTATGTGAAATTTGACAGATGTGTCGTTATGTTTCTGTGCGGAAAAGCAGCTTTAAGTAGCGATGCTGAGCTGGTGTTAACGAACCCCTCTGCCCGGTATATGATAAGCCTGCGCGCTTTAACCGTATTAATAAAACTTATAAGGAAACAGTTACATACGCTAGAACGTGTAGGCAAAATTCATTAAAGGACAAGTCTGTTGTGATTCTCGTTGTAGTCATAATAAGGATTGGTGGGAGAGCAAATTGCGTAGTAGGGCAGCCTAGTATGTAAGCTTTGCAGTGTGTGGGAATTGAACGAGCGACTTTTTATTGTAAATCTATGGAAATCAAGTGGTATATATACATGAAATGGTGGCAAGAAGACTGCGCTTACAGTCGGCAATAGGTAATGGAGTCACGACGTGATGCAAGCCTCGGTACGGAGGTCGCTGTCATAAGTTCTTGCACCTTCCTAATTAGGAAGTTAAGTTACTAACTCTCTTAGTATATTATTAAATAAGTATTTTTATATTTTTATATAAAATCCTATAAACTCTATATGAATTCTAAGTTAAAACCATTATATAATTAATCGTATTAAAGTAGTTATTATAACTTAAAATTTATTAAAATTTATGAGTGCTGTAATTTACGCAGCCGGTATTACAGCTTATGTAGCAGTGCTAAAAATTACGCATTTGTAGCGGGATCGTGCCTAAATTTACGTGGGGTAGGCTGATAGCTGCGCACCCGTGATTGCGCGTGCGCAGTCGCTTAATTTCCTAATTAGGAAGGTGCAAGAACTTATGACAACGACCTCCGTAGTCGGTTACATAATATCTTGCCAATAATCGTCTAACAAGTTGCGCGCTGCTGCCTGTTACGCGATAACGGGAATTCCTGTACAGACTTTTAAGTAGGATCTTGCCGGCGCTAGCAGGGAGGGCGCCGACCCACTCAGGCTATACCCTTGTGAGGTGGCGAATCTATAAGAGTGAGTTAGTTGATGGGAGGCTTACGGAGGACGGCCCAAAAAGAGATTTCTCTTTCCTTTTTGGGACAGGCGGTCAGTCCAACAAAACGGGGATGACACGCCAAAGTTGCGGGGGCTTGTCCCCTAAGCAGCCAAGCTCAAGGCGCTCTAGGCCCCCAAAGGGTCGAAAAAAACGGTGAGCTGACCGCCCGTCCTAAAAAGGACCGAGAAATATCTTTTTAGGCCGTCCTCCGTACAGTAGCCAGGGTTGAGTTAGATCGCAAGGCTGCGGGGCTGAGATCGGCCCTCTTGCTAAGTCTTTGCACAGCCATATGCCCGACAGCCACAAGCCCGGCTCACCAGATGACATAAGTAAATTACATAGGCGATAATTGTGTTAGACGTGCGGGGGTAGTAAAGGACTTGCTTTATGACCTTACTATTCAATACGACACGACCGATGACACGACTTTTGAGTTCCTCACAATCGGCCAATGCCACAAGCTAAACCTCAAGAGCATCGAAACACAGTGACATATTACACCACTCTACAGCAGCCTTGGAGCCTAATATAATTACCTTCAATGTCTAGAGATTCCCCATGATTGGAGGCCTCAGGCTTCTTTCATTATACATTCGTGTCTGTGTCAGGCGGCTTTAAACCGCCACGCCTTCAAACCCACTTCGCGCGATTCGCACTCCTCTCCTCTTCTTGCAAGCTTCTCACAACCCTATACTCTAAGGCCCTAATATGTGCCTGAGTTTCCCATCCCGGAGTCTCACAACCACGCATACCAATGAACCTGGCAAATTTCCGCCGCTTGATGGCTATGCGATCCGCAGTGCTGAGCTGATATCGGCCATCAGTTGTTGCCTGATCTTCTCTCGAGGCAGATAAGAAGCCCTTATCCCAATCCATAGTGCGAGGATACATGTTGGTGTATTTGCTCGGGGTTGATTGTGAGTAATAGTGTGCCATCATATCGAGCTGCGCTTCAGTGAGCAGCCAGAACTCCAGCATCGTGTTTGGATAGGCCGGATGAGGTTCGCCAGAGACCACGCAGATGATAGGGGCAATTTTGAGACGGAGTGTTGCGATCTTTGACGCTAGTGCTGGGTTACGGTTGAATGGAGCCATGGGTCATGGGGTTAGGAGCCAAGTGTATGTCGTGGTGGGTGAATTCTCAAACTACAGTGGTACCAGGCTACTCAATTATTGCTGGAATGCTTGATGGAACGAAAAACCCTTACGGAGGCGGTGCGTACTTGTGTATCTGATTTACTCTCCTGTAGATGATCGAGAGATATATAGCTTTATAACGGATTGAGAACGCTGGGATTTCGTGGTATAGATTGCAGAGACAAGAGGAAATAAATAACCATTTACGGAAAACAGTGGCTTTGTTGCAATTATATTTCCAATCGTTCTTTGATGTTCTATTGCTAACAATGAAACGGAGTTTTGGGTCTCCGTTGTCTCAGGAGTGTATTTCTTTGTTGGAAAAACCGCAACAATCGCTGTAAACAAAGCGTCCGACAACGATTTGGTAGATCCGAAAAATTAGCAGGGTGGTGTTACAAAAAAATATGTAAACCAGAAAGCAGAGCAGAACAGAGCCGAGAAGTAATTTCATGAGTTGAGTACATCTTCCAAGGTGATGTCTTCCTTCCCTGATATTGCTCCAGTCCGCGCCCAAAATTTGCTGAGGTGTCTAGCGCCACTAATGCTGAAGTGAGCCATACTGAGCTGAGATATAATTTAAGGGACTTACCTATCGCATAGAATTGTAACTACTCGGTGGCCGGGCCCCAGTTGCTGAGCCACCTTAGTCGCGGCAACGCCTATGCAAAGTTCAGTACATTTGGATTTGGAAAAGATGCAAACCAAGCTGTTCGAACTTACAGTTCACAGCACTACTGCTGCCGATGAATATGCCATCCTTTTCAACAAGCCATCTCGCCATCGCCATCGCCTGTTCATCAGTCACTCTGATAGCATCATCTACTAGTTCCCTTCCAGCTTCAAAATTATTTGTTACCCGGTTGATGCCAACACCTTCCACGATGGTATCGACTTGATGCCTTCTTCTCGTCCCTTCCTTTTCTTTCGGGTCAAACATGACACCAAACTTGACGCGATTGTACAAGCCACTACCCTGCGGATCTGCTAGAACGACCTTGAGTTCTGGTAGCCTTGGTTTCAAGAATAGAGCTACACCAGATATGGTCCCTCCCGTTCCAGCACCGGTCACGAACGCATCAAGACGTCCACGAGTCTGGTTGTAGATTTCCGGCCCGGTACCGGAGAAATGAGCTTGCCAATTGGCCTCTGTCTCAAACTGATCCGCGAAGATACCTCGGCCTCGGCGGTTGGGGTCTGCAGTGTGCTCTGCAGCTCTATTCCGAGCCATGTTGACGAATTGGTTCTGATCAACAATTGATGCTGGTCGCACTCGTTCGACTTCTGCTCCAAGCTTGAGAAGAAGATCGGACTTTTCTGTCGCTTGGTCGTCTGGCATGCATCTAGCCGCCCATATGAGTGGTTTGTACTAGTGATACCCTACACTTTTTTAGGGCCATAAATCCTCCCTGGGGTTGACTTACATGTGTGCAAGGTAGCCTCTTGCTCTGCAAATAGCAGCTAGTGATATTCCTGTAAAAATGTAAGCCAGGGGTGAATGCTTGAAGGATTATTTTCACCATGTCTGTAGAACGAAATCGAACATATGAACGCTACTGATTACCTGTGCTTCCCACGGTGCCTTCATAGATCATGTCCCCTGAATGCGGTTTTAAGAGTCCTTCTTCCTCCGCCTACAGAGAAAGGTTAATGTACTTGATTCTTTAAATGTGGCAGGGATATTCACCATCCGTATTACATTGAGCGCTACCCTATCTTTCGGACTATTTCCGGCGGCGTTCAGGAACTAACCTTTGTGTAAGCTAAGAACACAAGTCGGAGATGGTAGGATATATTGGTACACAATACCTCTGCTTTGGCAAGTATCTCACACCCAGTAGCCTGTGAAAGAGATTTAATTTTGAGAAGCGGTGTATTACCTATACATCCTTCAATGCCTTCCCGAATTTCGCCATCAGGGAGGCTTGAAGTAAGGTCCTGGGAATTGTCCTTGAGAACGACCTCTTGATTGAGACTTAAAGCTACCTTTGATTCCACATACGTAGATGCTCTCATGCGTCCCTGCTGAAATCGCCGCTCAAGGTCGGGATAGACGTCTTTATATCCAAGAGTTAAAGCAACGCCTAGCATAAAAGCTCCAGCAACGTAAAGCCGCAGCCGACTGTCCATTCCTGTGGGTGAAAGTGGTGGTAATGGGCGTATCGGTGCTTGGCTTGTGGTTGGAGTTCATGGGCTGTATGTGCTCTGCAGACGAGAACTTCGCACCATTCGCTTCAGTCTCCTCCATCAGTATGATGGCGAGCGAGTCCTTGCTCCCCAACCTCACATCCATACCCGCTCCTCTTGGGTATCCATGGACTCACCTATTATCACCCAGCTTTTCCGCCAACTCTTCTCTCATAGAGCATCCCGTTGCCTCGCCAGAGGAAGACTAACTCCGTCCATACTAGATGGTCGTACTTCACGCCCGCATTGCCGCACTCTAGCCTCTCGCTCCGGTAAAATAAATAAAGAGCAGGACAGCCGATGGCAGCAAAGAACAGATTTATTTCCGCTGGACAAATCAGACGAATTCCGACGATACCCAATGGTAACGGCTGGAACATTGAAGTCGAGGGGAGAGCGGCCGAAGAGGGTCAAGATGCTTCTCCGAGACTTCATTGAAGGTTCGTTTTTTCCATGGCTTTCTGCCCATATATAGGAATTTACTCAAAACATCCGCAGATAGCCTTTACAACCCGCATTACGGCTATTTCTCCAAACAAGTCGTCATTTTCTCCCCTGGGGAGCCCTTCAACTTCAATGCCATGTCAAGCGAGCGCGAGTTTCACAAGCTGCTAGCAGAGCGCTACACTACCTTCGAGGATGCCCTTGACGGGAAGGAACCGAACGATACACGCCAACTCTGGCATACGCCCACAGAGCTCTTCCGGCCGTTTTACGGGGAAGCCATTGCACGCTACCTTGTCACCAACTACAAATTGTCCTCATATCCGTACCATGATTTGAATATTTATGAGATGGGCGCCGGAAACGGGACTCTAATGCTTAATATCTTGGATTATATACGCGATACTCACCCCGAAGTCTACGAACGGACCAAGTTTAAAGTGATAGAAATATCTTCCTCCCTCGCCGCCTTGCAGGCTCAAGGGCTCAGACATTCAGCCTACGCACGTGGTCATACCGACAAAGTCGAGATAATCAATCGGTCCATCTTTGACTGGGATACTTACGTATCTTCGCCATGTTTCTTTCTTGCCCTTGAAGTTTTTGATAATTTCGCCCATGATGCTCTCCGATACGATTCGCTTACCGAGGAAGCTTTGCAAGCCAACGTTCTAATCGATTCTCAAGGCGACTTTTATGAATTCTATTCAAGAAATCTGGACCCTCTTGCTGCTCGATTCCTTCGAGTTCGAGATGCAGCATGCACCTTTCCCTTCAGTCATCCCTTGCGAGAGTCACGAATATTACGAAGCGTTCGCTACCTGGTTCCGTTTTCTGCCAACATGACCATGCCAGAGTACATACCAACGCGTTTGATGCAATTCTTTGACATTCTCTACAACTATTTTCCGGCGCACAAGCTTGTCACGAGTGACTTCCACAGCTTACCTGATACTGTTCGTGGTATCAACGCGCCTGTTGTACAAACTAGGTATCAGCGACAAACAGTTCCTGTCACTACTCCTCTGGTACGTAGTATCGGTTTCAGACTGGTCGTTTTTTTTGCTAACCAGTTGATCCTTCAGGTTCAGCAGGGATTCTTCGACGTTTTATTCCCGACCGATTTTGGAGTTATGGAGGATATGTATCGTGCTATAACGGGGAAACTGACGCGCGTACTCACTCATGAGGACTTCTTAAAAAGATGGGCGTATGTGGAAGACACTCAGACACGAAATGGGGAGAATCCCCTTCTCAATTGGTATAAAAATGCATCTGTCTTAATAACTGTGTAAATACATGCTTTGTGTTAATATACTCCCTTGGGGGAATGTGTATATCAATAACCTTTGTATTTAAACATGAAACAGCTGTAACGTAAGTACGCTAGTTGGTCGTCAATATGAGTGCATCACCAATAATACATACGATATCAATCACTTTGACTACTAAAGGAATCACATTTATTTAGAAGACTTTTTAGGGATATTATTAGTATCTTGAAGAGCATATGATTTCCTTGCGGTTTTCTTATACTCTAAATACTCGTGGGGTCTAGGCAGATATAACGCCCGCTATGGCTGCTGCCCTAAACGGATATTACAGAGAAGTATAAGTATCACGCAAATTTGGAGATACGCGCCTCCAAATCTTTAACCCAGTCGCCTACTACCTTCACGTTGTTTAGCATGCTGCCTTCCCCTTCTTGTATCTTTTCCTCTATTTTCTCTAGCGCCTCCCGCCATTGTTTGATCTCAGATTCTTGTTCCGCCTGTCGCTTTTCAACCTCCTCTAACGTTGAGCTCGCAGCACCAGCGCTGCTATGAATTAATCGAAGAGTGCGTAACCGGTCCAGTATGAGGGGAAGTGTGGGTGATAAAGAGTCAATTGTGGGCAGCGTCCCATAGAGAGCATTGATCTTGGACATCCTTTCGGCCTCTTCTAAGCTCTTGCCATCACCAGTCAATGCCATAGAGTCCCTCATATTTGGCTGGTTCCCGGCTAGGCTTGATTCGCCTGAAGCGTGAGCCGATCTTCGTAGCTCATCTAGGCGCTCTGCTTCCTGAAGGAGCTTATGCACACTTTGGCTAGCGGCGTCTAGAGAAGAAATTGTTGCAGCAGAGACAGTGGATAATATCTGCTCAAGGTTGCCAAGGGTGTGTAGTATCGGTTTCGGTGGCTGATCTGCTAGGTCAGGCATTGTCGATCCACTAAGACCAAGATACTTCTCCAGGATTGAAAGACGCGAATCAAACTCCGCTGCCTTTGCTAGCACCTGGCTGGGCTGAATTCGAGGCCCTTGTGTAGATTGCATTGAAGCGAATCCTTCAACCTCACCCTGCGTTCCCGAACGCGACTCCAAGCCTGGCGACACTTTCGAGGCCTTTGAAAACTTGCCGATGGTCCTCGCAAGCTGTGTTTCTGCTTCGGTCACTCCGCCTTGTCCATGCATATATACTGCATCTAGTAAATCGCTCAGATCCGATATACCCCCCGCTGGATCTTCCACCGACTCCGACCCATCTTCCCCAGACGCGTTGCTATTTCCTGCCTGCCTCTTCTCGAATTCATGTTTCACCTCCTCCACTTCTCTCCGCAGTCGTGCAAGTTTACTCTCAAAACTCTCATTTTCCTCGTCACTTAGGTCTCCAAGCTCATTACCGCTGACGCTAACATTCTGGCGCTGATGACGGGAAGACGTTCGGTATGATCGCCGCTGATGGCTTATGCGATCAGAAAAGTCGACATCGCGCGCGTCGACGCGCGCTGGGAGAAACCGGGAACGTGCTTGGTCCGGTTGGAGACGCCGGCGGTTTATGCCGGTATGGTCTTCATCGGAGGAGTCGCTATAGGATGAAGGAGATGCAGAATGAGCAGCAGTGGATGCCTGGATATTTCAGGACGGATTAGTCTCCAAAGATGCCGGTTGATTGGCTTACTGGTATGGTGGAGCTATCTTCAATCAGGTCGGGGGTTTCGTAGATGTCTGGTGCAGAATCCTAAAGAAATTAAGACACGAGCTGCAGCGGACCAAATATTGGACACTTACAAGGTCAGGTAGGTTTGCATATTTGCGGACTTGTGCCATACTGCAGTCAAAGAGAACTGCTTCAAGAGTTTAGTAACTGCGTTAAATATAAATGCAGGTTTGGTAATAAGAAAGACATCCCTGATGCGCCACGCAACCAGGGTTTGCGACGTTTGACAGAGCGCCAAAGCTGCTGCGGGCGCTCGTTAGGAGAGAAATTTGGGTAAATACAACAATTGCAGACATTAAAAAACCTCGAAGATCGGATTTTCACACTTAGAAACAAGAAGAGCTGGCTTTGCGATTTAGGTGTTAAGGACTGGACCAGCCCGCGAGTCAATTCTTTCTACTTCATGCTGACAACAGGCGTCCCTCTAGCTTTCATTGGTCAAGTAAAAGTTTCCTAAAGCCGAACGCTTGTACAAACTTCAAATCTTAGAATGCTCTACATGAGTTGCATTAATCTTCTCCTTCACACCCGCAAATACTCGTTTTGTACGCACTAAGTGTCTGGCTTTCGGGGCTCGGATTCTATTGCTATTCTAATACTCCTTCGGTGCCCTTGGGGTTTCATGTTTTCTTCTAACCATAATCCTAGTAATATCTCTATAGTCCACCATCGTCAGCTTCGTTTTCGAACCTTCACTACTCTTCCATCGTTGTCCTAAGTAGTCCAGGTGTGCACAACCGAACAGACTCTGGGGTTGACATACTTCGACTATTCATTTGTAGGTAGACAGCCGGTAGGTGCTTGGCAATAACTTCGCATTGTAGCTAGGTATTCATCACCATTGAGATATTGTGATTTGCCTCAGTGGCGATAGCTCAGAAGTTGTGAGATGAGCGCTGATGTTGACCGTGCCATCGAGAGCAGGCATCCACTCTTTGCCTGAGGCAGAGAAGAGACCAAGCTCGCCAGCATTGAAAAGCGCAACCGTCCAGAGCCAACCGTTCAGTCTAGTACTCGGTATCATGTTGGTTTATGCGATGGGGCTATGTCGCACTATTAGTTATCGAGATCACGCCGAACCCGTCAACAGATGCATTCGGAGTCTGATGGATGTTGAAAGCTACGATGACTGGGAACGAACAGGGAGAACGAACAAGACTGCAAGGGGATAGTGTAGACGTACAGCCATTAGAGCGGCGAAAACAGCTTGCTGCACCATCTGCTTGTTAACTGGATAGGAAGTGGATGCTTCCAGTCCGTCGCCATGCCAGCTCACGCGGGCTGCTGCGAGGCTGTCATATTTCTCAGGAATTATTTTGCCATAAGCGGTAGAGCCGTAATTGCGCGGCTCAGCAGGAGTCTTGCTGTGTCGGCAGCAGCACTGCTTGGACGGCAAAATGGGGATAACACGGAGGTCATGAGCTGCATGGCCTAGCTCGCTTCAAACCTAGACGGCCATCTAAAAAGCTTGAGGGGCGGTTGGGCAAAACCACAACTATAACCCCCCAGAGAATGAAATAATTCCGTGTCCCTTTCATCCTGCATGATTCCCCTCTGGCTTTGAGATGCCGCCATATCGCTTCATTTGATTCATTGCGGGCCCTTGCCGTCTTGTGCGGGTCGATGCTTTCCCTGGGAGAACGCCATGTTCACTATCGATTCAGCTGATACTGCGGCTGACACCGATGCTCTCGACGACCACTCCTTTATATTCACTTCCGCCCACCATGACCTACTCTCGATACCCTTGCCAACCGAAAATGCGGATTCGATGCTCGGCTTGAAGGCGGCTAGTGCTAATGTCATCCCTTTCTCGAGCTTCGATCATCTCGTATACGAGCAGTACAACGAATCAGGGCCATCATCTGTGCAATATGGTGATCTCAACGATGTTTCCGAGATGGGAGGCAGTCACATAAGTAGCAAAGATGAAGGCGACGGTTCTACCTCCACATCAAATGGGTATACCAATGGCTTCCAATACAGCCACACACCATCTTCACAATCTCACCCTAATGGAAGGCGCACTTATCATCATGAAGGTCTTAACATGAGGACGGAAGCAAATCGGCAGGTGAAATTCAATGGAAGCAGCCCAGCTTCCGAACAGCCAAGGGGCAATTCTGCTCCAGTAATAGGTTGTTTGAACAAGATTAACTCACCTATCAAGCCTAATCCCCAGCTGGACGGCGTAGGAAGCCCTCTTTCTTCGTCCAAAAAATCGCCTCGACTCGTCCTTTATGGACCACATTTATCCACCACTCCAGAGTTGTCTCAATCACAGGAATCATCATTTAATAATACACGTACGTCACATAACAGCCCGACAAAAAAAAAGGTACTGGAGTTTCGAGCAAGATCATCGATACCATCTTCTCTTGCGCCTGAGGAATTCGCGCGTCAAGGTATCCTAGCCGCTTACAGCTCCAGACTTAATCCTTTTGCTTTGCATCCTGGAGAATACAAACTTCTGAGAGAGCATATATCCTACTCCCAAATCACAATATACCTAAACATTCGCAACGCAATCCTACGACTGTGGACGAGGAATCCCCTGGTGAGCGTTACAGTGGAAGAAGCTGTAGGATGTGCAAAAGAAACTAGGTTCTTCAACATGGCCAAAGTTGCCTATTATTGGTTAATGAGGAACGGCTATGTCAATTTTGGATGCGTCGAGGTTTCAAGTACTGCGGGATCGATTCCTCGCATGAAGGCAAAGGGAGGTAAACGACGCACGGTCGTTATTATTGGGGCAGGAATGTCAGGACTTGGTTGTGCTAGACAGCTGGAAGGGCTTTTCGCCCAATTTGGTGATAGATGGACGAACGAAGGAGAGAGACCGCCGAAACTTATTGTACTGGAAGGGCGAAGCCGTGTTGGAGGGCGAGTGTATTCCCATCCATTGCGAAACCAGGCTGATGGCACTCTCCCATATGGATTACGGTGCACGGCAGAAATGGGTGCTCAAATCGTAACTGGCTTTGAGCATGGTAATCCTATGAACGCAATCATTCGCGGGCAGCTTGCCATACCATATCACGCTCTAAGAGACAACACAGTACTCTATGACCATGATGGTGAAATTGTGGAGAAGAGCCGGGACATACTCGTTGAGAAGCTGTATAATGATATCCTCGAGCGGGCCAGCGTATATCGAAATAAACCTATGCCACTCCGAACCGTTGAAGGTGATCGAGGTTTGATAGGATTTGGACGAGATCCTAGTGGCGAGGGAGGAGCAATGATATCTACTCTCGAAGATTCCGGTGCGCCGATAATGGCGATTGGCATCAACATTAAGACCGCCACGGAGGACAAACCATCCTCTGGAGTAGAAAAGCTGGCGGGTCGAGCATATCTTCTCACCTCTGGCCTAAACTCCAATATGTCGGCCGCAGAGGCAGCGAAGGCAATGGGCTGGGAGCTCAAAACAAACACTACAGAAACACAGTCACTCGATTTAGACCCAATTGCGTTAGCTTCTGACCATCCAACACTAGGGGAGACGATGGACGAGGCTATCAGACAGTATCAGGATATTCTCAACCTAACGCCGAGGGACATGCGCCTACTGAACTGGCATCACGCAAATCTCGAGTATGCTAATGCAACTACTGTGAATCAACTCAGTCTTAGTGGTTGGGATCAGGACATTGGAAACGAGTTTGAAGGAGAACATTCGGAGATCATTGGCGGCTATCAGCAAATCCCACGGGGACTTTGGCAATGTCCTACGAAGCTAGATGTGCGGTTCAACTGCGTAGTTGAATCCGTCCGCTACAATTTAGGCAGCGAAGATCATACAAAACCTGTCGGTATACAATGTAAAAATGGCGAAGTATTTGAAGCCGACAGGCTAGTCATCACAACACCTCTGGGAGTCTTAAAAGAAGGATCTATCACCTTTGATCCTCCTTTGCCAGCCTGGAAGATTGGAGCCATCGAGCGGCTCGGCTTTGGCCTTCTGAACAAGGTAAGTTTGAACTAGGAGCATTCAAAATCCTCACAGCGTTGACTTGTACATCAGATTGTTCTCGTTTATGAAACACCTTTCTGGGAGACACACCGAGACATGTTTGGCCTACTCAACGAAGCAGAACTGAGCGAAAGTCTCGATCAGAAAGATTATACGTCTCGAAGAGGCCGCTTCTATTTATTCTGGAATTGCATCAAGACCAGTGGGCGCCCAATGCTGGTCGCTCTCATGGCAGGCAACGCTGCTTCCCAAACAGAACTGAGTGACGATGATACCCTCATACAGGAAGTGACCGGCAGACTGGCAAAGATGTTTGCTCCCACTACTATTCCCCTCCCTTCAGAGACAATCATTACCAGGTGGAAGAAAGACCCCTTTGCTCGTGGAAGTTACTCATACATTGGACCACTCACTCAGCCCGGTGACTACGATGTCATGGCCCAACCACACGGTCCACTTCACTTTGCTGGCGAGGCTACTTGCGGAACACATCCTGCCACAGTCCACGGTGCCTATCTTTCCGGCCTTCGCGCTGCTTCGGAAGTGGTGGATTCAATAATTGGGCCCATCAAAGTGCCCCACCCTCTTGTGGAGCGAAAAATGAAATCGGAACCAATACTTACACCTTCAGGCTCTGGCGGTAAGCATAAGCTTGAAGATGATATGGTTCAGCAACAAGCAAGAAACGTTCGACAAGTCCGAAATGAAGATTACGAGGCTTCGGTCATCGGAGCAATCCTTACTGAGATTGGTGAACGTCCCATCAAGCCTGGCCGAGCCGGTGTCAACCCGTTCCTCTTATATACTAAAGATTTTTGGCATACATGCAAAGCGGAATGCGACAAGGCCCGCAAAAGAGCAACTGGTGATCTCAATGCAAGAGCGTCGAAAACAGAGATCCGAACAGCGCTAGGCCAGATGTGGCGGAATGCAAGCGCTGAAATCAAGGAACCATATCTCACTCAAACGCAGAATGCCAGGGAGATGACAGCTGCTAGTACGGCTGAGTTCAAAGAGAGGGTTGCAAACTGGGACCGTGAGGCCGCGAGGATCAGACAAGAGTACATTCAAAACAAACCCCCGCCAGGAAGCAATGGCGGAATGTTCACTGGCAGAACGGCCATTGAGTACGGAGGCGGGAGAAGAATGCGGAAAATAACATCGTGATCCTGTCGGTGTTTGGGCCGGCGTTGGCGGCTGTACACTAGCATAGAGATATCTATTTGTGTGGTCAAACATGGAGTGGGGTACTGTATTGCGTATTTGTCTGCATTTCTGGCGAGGTAAGCTCTCTGGGCGATTTACATGTAAGGGTGCAGCAGTTTGTCTTCGTTCCAGAAGGTGGTAGTCGCTCTTCGGCGGCTGTCGAATTGCCAGAGAATTTAGGCAACATGGTTCCCAGCGTAGAGCATGTTCACCATGCCCAACGTGTCCAGCGCGCACCTTACGGTCACAAGATGGCACTATTACCAGTTGAGCGATGCTCCGTTCGGGAGAAATCGTTGAACTTGATGCGGGCGCTCGGCCTAAATTGACCTGATCTGGGTATGCCCGAACGGCGGCTGCATTTAGCCATTAAATCCATCTAGTCCAGCTGCCTTCGTCCGGGGCAGCCAAAGGCGCTGCTAGTCCCTAAGTCGCTAGTCTTTAAGGCGCTGGTCTTTATGCTCTGAGATCAGCGGGTCGGCATTCTGTGGGGCATCACACAAGCCCGCCCAAGAAACCGCCGAAGCTCCCCAAATCCAGGAACTCACCCAAACAAACCCGCATTACGGCTGAGTGGGCTAGCGGACCATGGCAGCGGTAGTTGGACGCACGTGTGGTTGGCGTGTTTGTGGTCAAGCGCGATGCCCGTCATCCAGCTTTGGGTTGCTCTGCATGACCTGCCCTTCCAGCTGTTAGCCACGCCGTCCTCTCGGTAAGGTCTGCGCCGCAACCGCTGTATTATTAGCAAGCCTCTGCATCCTCTGCGACTCCTCCATCTAACCTCACCTCCATGTTCTGCCATACCAAGTCGCAATTCTCGGGGAGTGGCCCAGCGCACACCGTCGCTTTCCCAATCTCGCCGGCTTCATCTGGGTAGCCTACTATTGCTCTCAGACGTCTCCGCCGTCCACACTTTGGTATTCGCAAGTCGCTCAACAGCAACATGTCCTCCTTCTTTGGGAGATTCAAACCCAACACAGTCAGTGGCAGTTGTGCCTTACTCCGCAAACTACATCATGCAATAGCTAATCCGGCGATTTACTCAGGGTCCATCAAGCCCAGCTTCCGGCAACACTCCAACCAAGAAGGATCCCCACGCGCCGTTGCCCACTCCTCTTGAAAAGCTGCTGGCGGATGCAGGGCCGATAAGAGCAGATGGGAGCGACAAGTTCTTTGGGTTTGAGAACGTATGTCTCTCTTTTTAACTAACAAGAGCGCACGTGATGGCTAACTAAGAGTGGTCCGTAGTTTGGAAGCACTTGGTACAGACACTATGACAATTCAGCTGTTACAAGGAACTAATAGTATCTATTAGTTACTGCAATTCCATAATACAATGTCTCTACTATTCTGTACCCTTCCGGGAACAGGTCATCAACTTCCCAGCACGGTCACCTCAAGAAACACTCAACATATTATCAACATCCTTGCCACGAATAAATACCGATCTGGCCTTGGATGCGAATGGCCAGAGCGCAGCCATGTCTCCATTAAAAGCAAGGACTTCGATCTCGAGTCCGAACCAGCCTTCGCCCCGCAAACCAGTAACAACTCCCGGTGGTACTACCAACTCGCCTGGAACCAGGCCAGAGGATAATAAGGACTCTCCGGAATATAAGAAGAAGCTGGCACTGGCTGCGGGGCCAGTCTTAAATATGGACTATGAAAACTCCCACAGCTACGGCATGGCGGAGTCTTTATTCACTTCGTTGAAGGACATCTTCGAAGCCGTCATCGCCCACCGGTCTCGCATTGGCGTAGTAAGCCCGAACAAATTCCTTGAAATACTTCGGAGAGAGAATGAGATGTTTCGCACAGCTATGCATCAAGATGCGCATGAATTTTTAAATCTGCTGCTCAACGAGGTGGTCGAGAATGTTGAGCAGTTTTCCAAGCAGCTAGGTTCAAAATCGGAAGGTTTAAATAGTAGGTCGGATGCAGGCTTAAACAATGCTCTTTCTTCTGTGGTTTCCGCCACTGTTGCGCCCAACGCCTCTGCGACCAATACCGGCTGGGTTCACGAGCTTTTTGAAGGCACCCTCACATCAGAAACACGATGTTTGACCTGTGAAAACACTTCCCAGCGAGATGAAGCCTTTCTTGATCTGTCTGTCGACCTCGAGCAACACTCCTCTGTCACTTCCTGCCTTCGAAAGTTTTCTGAAGAAGAGATGCTTTGTGAGCGGAACAAGTTTCATTGCGACAAATGCGGGGGGCTACAGGAGGCTGAGAAGAGGATGAAAATCAAAAGGCTACCACGGATACTCGCTCTGCACTTGAAGAGATTCAAGTACACAGAGGATTTACAGCGATTGCAAAAGCTTTTCCATCGAGTGGTATATCCATATTATCTTCGACTGTTTAATACTACAGACGATGCGGAAGATCCAGATCGGCTATACGAGCTTTATGCTGTTGTTGTTCATATTGGTGGCGGGCCTTATCATGGGCATTACGTATCCATTATTAAAACTCAGGATCGAGGGTGGCTATTATTTGACGATGAAATGGTCGAGCCAGTTGACAAAAGCTACGTACGCAATTTCTTTGGCGGGGAGAACGTTCTCGCCTGTGCCTATGTGCTCTTCTATCAGGAAACAACGCTAGAAGCCATGCAGAAAGAGCAAGAAGCAGAAGGGTTGGCAGCAGCGAAGAGGGCGTTTGAAAGCGAAAAGGAAGCTCTAGGAGTGGTGACAAAGCAGAACGGAAATATACACAATGGGCAACACCCCCTCTACCAAGCCAACGCGCCAGTAACGGAAGACATCGAGCAGTTTGTCAACCTCGACCATGCTGCGACGGTACCTCTATTACCGCATTTTCCGGAACATCGTCCACTTGAAAACAATATAACATCTCCGAGTCTTCCAACCCTGAACTCGAAGAAGAGCAATTTACAGTCAAAGAAAGAACGAGCAAAGGAGGAGAAGGAGAAGAAGGCAGCAGAGAAGGAACTGGAGAAGCAAGCGAAGCAAAAGCGCAAAGAAATGGAGACTAAACGTCGCGAGGATTACAAGAAACAAGAGGATGACCTCAAAGCAGCGCTTGCCTTGAGCAAGACGACGAAAGCCGAGGAGGATAAACGTATGGGCAACTCAGGGGATGAGAATGCTGGTGGGAAGGACAGGGAGAACGGACACGGGATCATGAGTGGGGGCCTCAACCGTTTCAGGCACAGCAACATGAGTCTAAGACACAAGCCGAAGTTCTGGCCAGCAAAGGAGAAGCACGAGCAAGAGCTAAAGGATGCAACGAATATCCAAAATCCGACAGTGACACCCTCCATCGAAGCTGATAGTAATAACACGGCACCATTGAACACATCTGACAAACCAGAGAAAGGCAAGAATCGGTTCAGTTTGGGCCGAAAGAAGTCTAGCATGCTACACTAGAACCTCTTTCAACATCTTTAACAGGCTCTGAAGGGGGTGTGAGGCAAATCATCCTACATTGTATATTGTCCTGGTGATATATGTTTAATCTAAATTCCTTCAAAAGGCATTCTCTATTTGAGAAAGGAAGGAAATCCGATTTTAGTAGGTCATTGGCGCCAAAGCTCTAAAGTGGTGCTGGAGCAGTTATCACTTATGTCTGCGCGCTCCTTGGGAGGTTTGTCTTCTGACGAATCACTTAGAACTTTGCCACGCTGTTTCAAAATACATAACGCTTTGGCATTCCTCCCGGAAAGTTTTTAATAATGGTGTCTACAAATCATTCTGCATTACTGAGTACGTGTTTGTCAAGTGCAACTTATCTTCTCCGTCTCCAAGCTTGTACTATCAGCTTTGAAAGATCCCCAACCAAGTCTAGGTCAAACTTCACACGCGTGCAGAGGTGGTAGAGCAGGTCTGCAACTGAGGTAGTTGGGACTGCTGCTTTTCCTCAACTGCTAAGTGCACTGTGTTTAACCATTGTATCCACTCTGGCCCACTCCGATGGTATCCTGCTCGTTATGCAGAACATGACCATCATTCATCAAACCGAATATATTAAAGTGACTGACCACTCTCTCACAATTTCTCCTCAAATATCCATATTCCCGACATGAGCTTAGAAATCGTATACTGGCCCTGCGTCGGGTATTGTGCATGGATTCAAGGATAGTATTTGCTTGAATCATAAAGATGTGTCATCCTAGGATCAATTCGTAGAATATAATGAGGGTGTTTATTGCAATTAAGGGAACTGCAGCAGTATACGTCGGTTAGCACAATACAGCCTATAAGAGCAACAGCGAGCGGGCCAAAGCGACTTACTCCTCATCAAGGTTCGTACCGAGGCCACCAGATTGACCATTTTGGCCTTGACACTACCGTTATCCTGCACGCCTCCAAAACCTGGATCAGAGGAATTCGTCCACCCGACTATAGAGCGAACAAATTAGCGAGCTACTCGACAACCAGAGCACGAGTAAGAGCGGTCTTACTTCTGGCGAGGAAGCGATCTTCAGAAAGTATGGCAATAGCATTTACGAGGAGGACAGACACTAGAGGAATGATTGTTAGCTGAAATTAAGACGAACAATGAGATAGAATTACCATAGACGAGACCACCGAGACCGAAGAAAACCATGATGAGAGGGATATGGCGTAATGACGGTTGTATGAGGTATTGCGAGTCGTAGACGGTCGAGCGAAGGTTATGTTATTAAGATACGAAAGTGAAGGCCAAAAGGGCCAGCTTGCTTCCACGGTCTCCAGGCTGCATCACGTGATCAGGCGCTTTCCCTGAAATCGGCCTTACGCTCAAAACCTCTGCTCTCTATTGAGAAACGCATCCAACACGTCCAGATGTGTGGAACCCTGCGTAAACATAAATTACGCTTCTACATGGGCCTGAATGACCTACATGGATGGACTTAGTAATGGCTATGTCAAAAAAGCATACACTTTCCCTCGCTCCTCCTTCACCCACATAAGCAACTATGTAGCAATGACTAAGGCTCTTCTCAACCCCACATTGGTTTCCTAGCAGCTTTTTAGTCAATCCTCCACTCTCTCTGCGCATAGATTATTAGGCATACCCGCAGATACAGTATAACCACCGCGCCGCCAGGACCAGATGTGCGACGTCGTCCGCCGTAGTTCTAGATTACCATTCTTTCCAAACGTCAAGTGGTCTCAAATCCTGAAACATATTTAGCTTATGTACGACTTTATACAAAATGCCGACCGATCCGCTGGACCGAAAAAGAAAGCGACAAACAGAAGCTCCTGAGACATACCAAGGAAATCGCGTGTCTATTCCGACAAGACAGGACTTCTGGGAAGACAATGACTTTGAAAAGGAATATCTTTCCGAAGTTAGGGTTAGTGGGCCTACATAATGCTAAGGATGTGCAACTGCTACTAACTATATCTTATTCGTCGCTATAGACTTCGTCTGGATTTACTGAATTTCGTGTTAGTGGGTCTATGTAGTGTTAAGGACTGGTGACCATCACCAACCATATTTTATTCATCGCTCGTCTCCTTTTGGAATTGGATTTTCTGATTTCGACGATTTTAGAACTCTTCTTGGACATGATGATTTGCTAATTGACGAATGGAAGTATACCTTTGACAACGATTTTGTTAAGAATTTGTTTAAAACCTCGACTTGGAACGAAGCATCGGAGCAGCTTGTCTCCTGCCAGTGTTGTGTCGCATATGAAGATATGTTGCACTTCGGTGACCGAGTCAGTCTTCCTGAATTACGCAGTAATGCAACCGATTATCAGCTGTGCGAACTTCTACTTCACAAGATTGGATAATGCTACAAAAGTGATCAAGAGGAAATCGATATTGTCAGGAGAGGATCAGCCTTGCAGATAAAGGACAGACTTCGCATCCTTAGGTTATGTTCTGGTCTAGGAGCTTCAGATGATAATCGCGATAACGACGATGATGACGACAGCGACAATATTCAGCCTGGATTACCGGTATTACCTCAAATGGCAAGTTCATCATATTTCGAATTACTCGGCGCGTGGTTGGGTCGGTGTGACCAGTCCCATAATTGCAGCAAGTGTAAGGAAGGGACCAACACAACATTACCAACGAGGGTCATCTACGTTGGAGATCCAAATCCAGACATTTTGGTTCTTCTTTGTTCGGCAGAATTGGATGCCTCATCCGATAGACGCTACATTGCTCTCTCCTACTGTTGGGGAAACCTTGAGTCAGGAGCCGAGAACAGATTTTGCACAAATTCACAAAACCTTCACCACCGACTGAAAAGTTTTAGTATCAAGGAGTTACCGAAAACTTTACAGGATGCCGTCCGAGTAACCCAAAATCTTGGTGTGCAATTCCTCTGGATTGACTCACTCTGCATACTTCAAGATAAAGACAAGAAAGATTGGGAACCCGAAGTCCCGCGCATGGAAGACGTCTTCGCTTCGGCTTACTGCACAATGGCTGCAACTTCAGCTACTAATTCTTCTGGAGGATTTCTTGAACGGCATTCAGAGAGTCGGTTTATCCAGGTTCAAGATGGCCCTGGCAGAATGCTATATGTCTGCGAAGATGTGGAGGATTTTGATAATGATGTGGAGAATGCTGTGCTTAAAACGCGCGGATGGGTATTACAAGAACGAGTCTTATCACGCCGGACTATCCACCTCAGCAAGAACCAGACATATTGGGAATGTGGTGAAGGCGTGCACTGTGAAAACCTTACTAGGCTGGAAAGGTGAGGCCTAGGTCAAGATTTTTGTAGGGTTATTTATTTTCTAACTTAAATATCTCAAGTCCCAGCTTAGGGTATAAGCGGTATTTTCTCCTGGATCCCGAATTTCCGGACCGTCTCCTTCAATCAGGTTATCGACGTACTGTCGACTTCATTCACTTTCTTTTTGAGCACTATTCAAAGCGTGACCTTACTTACAAGACTGACAAAGTTGTTGCAATATCTGCGTTGGAAGCCCGTATTGCGAGGACCTTAAAATGTGAAAAAAGATATGGTATTTTTGAGCGCTTCCTTCACCAAACCCTCCTATGGCAGTCCCCTGGTAAGGAAAAAATGGAGCGGATTGATTACAAAATTCAGGATGTGCTGTCGTGGTCATGGATGGCATATAATGGAGGATTGAAGTTCGTGGACATTCCTTTCTTTACGGCTGGATGGATAAAACACCTCCGATTTGATGAAATGCGAAAAAATGCATTGGTTACTGAAGTAGGTCGGTTTTGGGATTGTAGAATGAAACAGAAGGCGACACAATGTGCCATCTTAGACTCCGAGGGAACTAAAATAGGATCGTTACAATATGATGTGGAGGGTGGCGCAGATATTCATTTCCACCGGTATGTTGTTGTTGGAAGGAGGCGTGGAGAGTATTACATACTGGTCGTCAAGCCGAGAATTATGGGAGATGAGTACGAAAGAATCGGGGTTGGTATGATCCATGCAAACTATGTATCGAGAGAAAGGGTTGATGTGCGTATAGTGTGATCAGTTTTACATGTTGGGGGAAATACAATCTTGTTGCCTCAAGGAACTACAACATGAAGACCAGCCACTGCCGTAACCAAGGTACAAGTACATGACAATTAGCAATAATCGCCATCAAAAAGAAGGTGCCAGCACCTTCCAGAAGGATACTCGCGATGCAGTACATGTAGCTTAAATAGTTCTCACTCAGAATAAAAAACGAGTCCTGCGATAATGCTGCCGTGAAGCTCCAACAGGTTATGAGCCCGGATCCGCGTACTTTCCCAAAAGAAATCACAAGTCTCTAGAAGCCCCATTCAAACCTACCTGGTTAAAGTCTAGCGCCATCAAAATGACCAAAGACACCGGAGTGCCCAAACTCAAGGGCCAGTCAACAGCCGACAATGGTATGAGGCAATATGTTGAAGTAAGCGAGGGATACGGTGAATATATTCATCTATCTTCTAAGCGCAGATTCTCCTGTGCATTTTTACAGCTGTGTATCCGCGCGATCCGCTACTACGTAGAAAAGCAGAATGCTGTCGGAATCCTTGAAGATGCCTGCTTAGTCCGTTTCGTCTTTTGTGAAAGTTTGGTTTGTCGTGGTATTTCGGTTTCCCAAACAATCATTTGTTGATGAAGTTATAGGTGTGAGCATGCATGTTACAGGCATGCATGGTGCTCAGAGGAAATGAAAGTGCCGGCTGGCACGGTTGCTAATAGCTGCGTGAGCGTGATCAGGAACTTAAGAATCAGGAGAAAGAGAATCCAAGACTGCTGGCTAATGCAGCAATGCTGTTGCTGCGAAAGAAGCCAGTCGGCTGAAGAGCCAATTCCTAGATAACGTGGGTGCCAACCAGCTTTTCAATATCTTTTATTAACCTTATACAGATGTCCCACGAGATCCGTACGCCAATTGCTAGTGTCATTGGCATGAGCGAACTGCTTCTCGACACCGATCTCAACGAAGGGCAGCGAGACTGCACCGAGAACATCCAAATTATCGGCGAATGGCCTTCTCACGATCATTAATGATATTCTCGATATTTCCGAGGTTGAATCCGGAAGGCTTGACGCTGAAAAAGTTCAGTTCGGCCTTTCAGTTTTCATTTGCGACGTCCAAAAGTGATGTCTTTTGCTGCCCAGAGGAAGAACATTACATATCAAAGCGACATAGAGCAGGGAATAGGCCAACATCTAAGAGTCATAGGCGATCCTGGTCGACAGCGACAGATTTTGACTAACATTTTAACTAACAGCATCAAATTCACCTCAGAAGGTTACGTGAGGCTTGAGGCACCTGGTGAAACCGTTACTATATGTCGACCTGAATCGAGTTCCCTTACCACCATCGTACTACCGTCTGAAGACCTAGATCGAACTATGTCTTAGTTGTCTCTCAACTTATGACTAAATGTCTCACCGAATGTCTCATTACCTATTTCTCTTACCTATTTTGACTCAGTTGTCTAGACCTACCTAATGTATATAAAGAGCTTCTAGAGCCCTCTTTAATAGACAGAGTTCTCATTCCTGATCGTCCGTTCAACACTATACAATTCGTTGTCGAAGACACCGGAATTGGGATCGAGGAGGAGGTACGCAAGAGGTTGTTTAAACCTTTTAAGCGGACTCGTCTACGGCACGCCGATTCGGCAGCACTGGACTGGGGTTAACAATTAGTAGGAACGTGATTCAAATAGTTTCATACCGTGATATAGTGTAAGTAGGACTAGCTACGTGATAGTTGGTTCAGTTTATGTGTGGCGGTATTGGTCTTGGGCAAGGAACTGAGGTATCTTTCTGGATACCCTTTCACAAGGCCTAATACTAAGACGACGGTTCCTTCATGATTAACCCTGCACCAATTCCCGTACAGCTGTAGCCAGATGTGTCAGTTTCACACGGCAACTCTGATGGTTGTGTCAATCCACCTCTTACTCCCCCTCTACATAAGAGTAACAGGGAGGTGAATGCTCGGAGGTGTTCCAGAACACATCCCGACCACAAAACGGGCGATCCCAGAACATCACCTAACCTTGTCAGAAGCCGATTGAGAAAATTCCATGTTCTCATTGTAGAAGACGGATAAGCAAAGGGTATAGCTTTGGGTGAAAATTCTTCACGCCACCACGCCGCAGCGCCGGCGCTGCGCAGCCGTACGCATGTTTGCGTTTGATCTGGCAGTCTACTGCGGCAGTCCTGATGGGATATCGATAGATAACTGTCAGGTTCCCGGGCTCCACCGCGTGGAGGTGCAGAGGTCGATTTCATGGAGTCCTGGATTTAATTATGAAGCCTTAATCCTATTAATAATAACCGTAGGATATATTTTACCAGGCGAAGGGATACTTTTTTTAGAGAGAGTACTATATAGGTAAATATATCGAGGTATAAATTTGTTTACTATGCGCGGAGAGTATTAGAGTATTATCCTATATTTATGTTTTACCACTCAACGCCGCCCCACCAAGTGTTCGTATAAAAGTAATTATAACATCAACACCAAACGCTCGATTATTTTAAAAAGAGGCTAAAATACTTACTGTAAAGCAGGCCTTTTAAAAGAATTAATTTCCAAGTTAATAAAAAGCCACAGAAAGCGGGGTGCGGCGTTGAGTGGTAAAACACGTTATTCATTGTACACCAGCCTACTAATCTAAGGCTTCCTTAGTAATATAATATAATCATGTTTGCCAGGTCCCGAAGCGCCATTACTCTATAACAAAGTAGAAAGTGAACTTCTATTGATGGCTATCACGGCCTAGCCAGTCCTTGCATGGCGGTTCCCACGGCATACGCTTCTTCTCGCACTCAGATAAATTGTAGAAGTTCCAAGCCACAAAACCCAACACACCAAAGCAGCCGATAAAGAAGAGGAAAAGGAAGGCAAGGAGTGTTGCTCTACAGCATGGAGATGTGCGCCTTGCACTCCTGCACTCAGGCGCTACGTGATGATGATGGTGTACTTCGATGGCGCCGTAGCCCGAAGATGAGTAGGATGGTGGATCTATGATTATGGTTTCTCTGGGCTGGGGGAGAAAAGTCATCAGTCACGCCTGCACGCTCGAGAAGACTAGAAGGCTTACCGCCATATTGTTGAAGTGCCACGTCCGGGTTATGTTGTAGTTCGGTGGCGGCTTGAGAAAAGGCTGTTATGTCAATGCTGCACCGCTCCAAACGCGGGAACCCTTGGGCGCTGGTCACCGGAGGAAAGTTCGTCCAAGCACTTGTGCACGTGACATGCTACCTTGGGAAGCTAACATATGCTAGGCACAAGTTCTAGTGCAATAAACAAGCAAATCGCACTCAAAAATGTCGGCAAACTCCATTTCTCCGCAGGCGCGGTGTGGAACGGGCAAGAGTCTTTGGATTATCTACTCGAGGAGCCTTCTACTGAGCATTCACGACCTGATATAATCCTAATGGACGTCTAGATGTCTGTGATGAAACGGCTACCACGCAACGCGTACGATTAGGACTCATGAGCGGTTCGAAAACTTGGCGTGGATACGAAATACTCCCATTGTCGCAATGACCGCGTCCGCAATTCAGGGACACCGACAAAATTGCCAAAGAGCCGGGATAGAATACCTTACCAAGCCAGCCAGAGGAGAATTGTTGGAGAAGATGCTGGTCAAATGTGCCATTGAAGGCAAACCTAAACGGGAGTTCGCTCAAAAAGATGATCTGCAAGCCGAATCTTTGTCGTCGAGGAAGCATCACGGCACGATCTTCCCTAAGACCCATCATACACAATACTCTAACCCATTGCCTATCTATCCTGAAACAGCGGCGCCGAAGGAATCCTCATCAATTTCCCGTCCCTAGTCGTTTACCATTCAGCTCGGTCAAGTCGGGTTTGAAAGAATCGCGGCGTTACTACAATCGTCTGAAGGTGACGGTGACGGTATTCTGCGACGGATTAAAGCGGAAAGGAAAACGTCTAGCTTTCGTAATGATATGTTGGTTTGGTCGGGTGAAAACATGCAAGCTCGTCGAGCTGGATGTCGCGAGAGCGTAGAGCTTGCTGAGAGGCAAGTAGTGCCAACGCATGCCCTTACGTGGGGCAACATCAGCAAACTCGTGGCCGAGCAAATCTTTACCAAGAGAGAAAGGCCAGAGAGCCTGAGATGGGTTCTGATGTCGCAAATTAATCTCGAAGTAATGTGAGCGATAGGGTTATGACGGTTGGTATAGTTGTGACCAATTTCGTCTGTGTGTAGTTTTGATGTTCCAAACCGTCAAAACCGTGCCGACCGTCATAACCCTATCGCTCACTTTAGGAGCGAAAGTAAAATTAAGAAGAGATTATTCTTGTCACGACCCTCAATGAAAAACAAAAGAGCATACGATAGTGAGAGAATAATCACGCCAAAAACAATGAACATGATCGATGAACGGGTCTAGATTGAAGGCCATGAGTACAACGATATGATGTGATGCTAGGAATTTCTGGCCTTGTGGTGGGGAGGCTCACAATTCAGGTGGCTTATAGGGCGGGTAAGGCGTTTCGGGCGACAGGTAGCATGGAGTGGATGTATCAAACAGGAATGGAAGAAGGAGTGCTGATTTTCGGTGCATGCAACGCAACCTAGATGCAGGAATTCAAATTTTTGCTTGGCTGTTTGTGTTGTATGTGCTTGTAGACTTTGCTTGGACTAAATACGACGAGGCAACCATGAAAATACTCAATAATGTAACATAGGAAGAGCAAATAGTGCGAGCGGGGAAGAGAGACACAGCGAGTATTAATCCTAATTTCGTGGAGACAGTCGACAATATTCACAATGTCGTGATGATAGTGCAGGACACTATTGGGGATCGATCGGCCAAGGAGATGTCGAGTAATTCCTAGTCTGTTATTTTTACGAAAGCGGACAGGAGTGTTCCTAAAGCGGCAAAAATCCAATGTCTAGGCCCAAAAGCGGGTCGTGCGGACAGTACCTAAGTACCAGGTAGCATCCCATGCAACACGTGGGGGAGCGCCGTAAATGCAACATCACATAGAAAATATTGATGGGAATGCCCATGCGGCGGTGCAATAGAGACACGACTTACGGTGGTGGTATTCACACTCGATAGCTGCAGATCTATCACATGACGGCAGGCTTTGCAGTTGGCACCTATGCAGAAAAATCGAAAGGTAAATTGCGGTGACGAAGGGTGCCAAGCGGAGGGGGAGGCCAACCAGGGGGCGACAGAAGAAGAGGGGAAGCAATTATCTCGGGAACAATGCGGGCTCGTGTACCGAAACATGGCCGGCTATAGGCTCGGCAACTAAGTGAGTGACTGATTATTGATTGATTGCTTGATGCCTGGCAGGAAACCCGGTGCCCGGGTGTGCTGCTGCCTCGGGATAGGCCGCTCACATGACATTCGCGGCCAGTCAACGTGAGCCACAGGCGCAGGTGGTTGAGAGGCAAAGGCAGAGGTAGAGGAGACACAGGTGCACAGTCGGAGCGTCTCCCGTGCAGCGGCGCTAATGACTCGGGAATAAGGGTCCAGCGGAGCTTATCGCTCTCCCTCCCTCCCCCGCCTTGCTCAGGCTTGCAGAGGCGGTTGTCAAGGTGTGGGCGCAAAATAGTGCGAGGGCGCAAAAAGCAATGGTTCGACTACGTACCTTCATCTGCACCTCCGCGGGCGGGACGCAGGGTCCACAGCAAATGCGAGTGGCTTCCCTAGGCTCAGAATAAGCCCTGGTTGGACGCAGCCATCCCGTCTCAAGCGGCCACATTTTTTCATCGCAGGGCTTACGACGCCGCCTTAGTCGCACGCTTGATCACGCTAAGGAAGACTTAAAAACGACCGCGTTGACGCCATAGGTGCCGGCCAAGGCTCAAAAATGGGTGCCGGCCAAGGCTCAGGAATGACCGCCGAGTAGCAGGCAGAACGCTCGCACATCGCACAAAACCCGGCCATTGGCAGGGCTCTCAGCCTGCGATAGCCGTGATGGTGTATTGGTGGTGTTCTGAGAGGCGGTGGCAATATGCGAGCCCGACACACTGACATACATGTACTGCCGGCCTGCGAGCTTGCGCGCCTGCCAGCCTGACAGGCCCTCGAAAGCTGCCCTGCGTCAAAAAGAGGAGGCCAACTCCGTGAAATGACGAAATGGAGCCCGTAGAGGCCCCCATCGGGCAGGCCAGCCGACTCCGTGCTTGGCGCAGCTTCCCTGCGAGCCGTCAAAAGGCCGCAGGGCATTGCAGGGCACTGGATGGCATTGGATGGCATTGTCAGGGTATTTGGCAAGCATTGGCAGGTAGCTGGCAGGCATTCAGCAGGCATTGGCAGACAGCGCTGCTGCTTGGGCGTTCGTGCCGCACTTGACAGCTCAAAAGACAAGATTGACGAGCGCACCGTTCTCCCGGATTTGAGAATATGCAGGATGACGCCATTGGTTTTTCAGGGTGTAGTGTGCCGGGAGAGCGTCCTCCGAACCGGCGTCCCTCAAATGTACCCTTTGTACCCTAAGGCGACTCTGCGCCTCTCACCGCTGGACACCGCCTGCAGCTCGCGGCCGTGATTCGCCCAGGTTCGAGCACCCGCATCGCACCTGTCCCGTTGCAGCGATATCGCCGAGTCAGCATGAGCCGGCTTGGCACCATCATCTCGAGCCCTAAGGCTGCAGAGCTAAAGCTCGTCAGCAATCTGGGGACAAGATGCTTCCACTGACTGGCCGCTTTCGTGCGGACTACGGACACGGCGCGCACGATGCCAGTCGTCGTCGTCGGATGCCGTCGCGTTTCTCGTGCTGCCCTCCCAGCGACCGCCATGGGCAAACGCAGAGATAACCAGCGCAATTACGCCTCGGGGAGAGTACGGAATCCTGCTTGTTCGTCGAGCCAAGGCATGCCATTGGCCGGCGGGACTTGCTAACCACACACCGCCCAGGGCGGAGTTCAAGGGCGGGCCGCAAAAACCAACAGGCTAACAGGCAAACAGGCTAACAGACCAACAGGCCACAGGAACGGTTTGGAAAGCAGGTACAGTACGAGGGCAGCCCACCTTCTCGACGAGGCAAAGGACATGAAGGGTTCTCTGAAGGGTTCTTGCGTCCCAGTTGGCGCAGCGACAGACGATTGGGTGTGAAGGGGGGTTATTCCAGAAGGCCATTGTTACGCGCCACCCTTGCAACGCTGAGATTACAGTCGTTTTTGCCAGCTCGTGACCAGTGCGACGAACGATGGTAATTTCGTTGAGAAAGAGGAATTCCTGCATGGGGCACGAAGCACGGCGATCAAACGCTGCCGAGTGCGCCAAACGAAGGCTGGCGGGACCATCAGGGGGGCTAATTAGATTTGGGCTGCCGTGATGTTCGATGCGCCCGATCAAGGCGCGGGATTTGCTGCTGTTCTGAGCGGTCATGTCCCAGACATCCAGGTCGCAGAGTAAGAAAATGCACCTGGCAAGTGCGCACCGCAGCAACACGCAATGGGCGATGAGGCGGACGGTGAAATAGGTTCTTGCTACCCGCCGACTCGTACGCGCGCTCCCACCGTCGGCCAACGGTCGCCGCTCATCTACTCTGCGTGAACCGCCAAATGCGAGATGCGAGATGCGAGATGCGAAGACTCACAGTGGGCGGTGGGGGACGGATGCTGGTGCTGGGTCCCGGCGCTGGTGCCGGTGCTGCTGGTGCTGCTGTGGTAGTTGCTGCCGCGGCGGGCGTTCCTACATCGCCGATGAGAAAAGGGCATTCCGCGGGAGACTGTCCTGGTACCCTGACCTCTGATCTGACCAGCGCGGAGAATTAAGAAGAGGCGGCCTAGCACCCCTCTGTCGACCAAGAAAGGCTAGCTGGCATTTCTGGCGGCACTGCACTTGCAGTTTTGCGGAAAGCTAGCCAAGGAATGTCGTCCCAAAAGAGGCATCTTGAGATAGCGCTATGCTGCAAAGGAGACGCCAGCA
The DNA here is from genome assembly GCF_001692895.1 of Cenococcum geophilum 1.58. Lineage (NCBI taxonomy): Eukaryota > Fungi > Ascomycota > Dothideomycetes > Gloniales > Gloniaceae > Cenococcum > Cenococcum geophilum. Next base: position 289,176 of record NW_027137583.1, on the reverse strand, counting down.
TCTACCCCTTGGCGCTGATTTGCCCTTTGGTGCAGCGGGTGTGGGCTCCTCCTTTCGGGCGGCGGGCAGGCAGCGGGGGCCCGGTTGGCCAGCTGATTGATATGACGAACCGGGTTTCTTTGTTGTCCGCCACGGCACTTGATGGGGCCCTAGGGGCTCTGGGGGGTGGGAGTGGGGTAGTAACTGGTGGCTCTGAGGGATCTAATGGCTCCTCTGGCTCCAATGGCACCTCTGGCTCCAATGACACCTCTGGCTCTAATGGCACCTGGTGGCAGCCATGGCAGCCATGGCAAGCCATTGCAAGCCCTTTCTGCTGCCCTCCTCCCCACACAAAAGGTCAGCCCTAATCCTGGTCGGGCGTCCTCCTGCAGCCAGGGTTGCTGCCAGCGATAGCCCAAGTCCCCCAAGTGGCTTTTGAGGCCGTCGAGCCATCTGCTCCCATTTCTCGCTTGGGCCGCCTATGATGGCCGCAACGACGTAAAGCTTCCGGGCTGGACACCACCTCCATCATCACACAGCGAGCCGAATTTATCTACAGGCAGCCCCCCATCTAGGGTCTACTGATCAGCACCTTCTACCTCTAAATGCTTCATCAACTCCAAGCCGTTGCGCTACTAGTATCCCTCAGTCTGACAATCTTCGCTGCTTCAATCCAAGTCCGTTCCTATCACTTGCTTTTGTCCTTGGCCGCATCCTCGCCGTCAGCCCCTTGAGACCACTACGTGGGTGGTGAAATACGCTCTTCGTGCCTGCGCCTTCTCCACACTCGCCGTTGCCCGTTGCAGCGCTCGACTGGCTTGGTACCGCTGCTACTCCGTCATCTTTTCGATAAAACTTAATCCCAGCTCGCTCATTGCCACGGCTCAAACTGCTCGGAATCGCCCAGCGATCGTCCTTCCCTACGTGTACATCGCTGCTCGCATTTGGTAACCTGCCAGCACGAGAGTTCCCAGCACAGGTTTTCGAGAAGTTCAAAAGGTTCGCAGATCCCACGACTGTGTGCCAGTGATCGTCTGTCCCCACGTTTCCTGGACCCTGTTTCAGCTTCAGATCCTCCATCAGACTTGCGCTTCTCACTCTTCTCACGTTTCTCACGTCTCTCACGATACCTTTGTGTTCTCTATCTTCAGCTTCAATCTTTGTCTTTCGCAATGGCCATGGCAGTCGACAACAGGCAGCAGCCCCAGCTGAACACCATGGGCTACGACCATCTGCGTTATCCCGCGCCGCATTTTACCAATCCCTGGGTCTCGGCGCCTGCGGCCCCGTCATCCCAACTGTATCCTACTTCTCTGGCATCGAATGCTTCGGGACTCGACAAATTCGACCACGCCGGCCAGCAGCACATCGCCAGGCCTACCAGTCTGTCAATACCGTATCATGGCCTCCCTGTCACGGCGCCGCCCCTAGGATCAGGTATTAGTCTCTCAGACGGAGCATACGAGTCACAGAACTTACTTGGCGCTTCCCAAGATCTACTCAACCCGTCGAGGACCTATCCAAGTGGATATTCTTCGTCCGCCTCTCCAAACACAAACAACTACGCTCCAACGTCGGCGCCACAGTATTCTATGGATTACTCAAATAGTACCAGAAGCCCGTACGCATACCAGCAAGACACAGCCCGACGCTCTTCACACCCGTCAGTATCCTCCGCTGCATTCCTAGAAAACCCAGCCGAATCTCAAAGGCAGCGTCAGAGTTCATTAGTTGACTTCAGCAGAATGAATTCACAACAGTCGCAACGTAACAGCTTCAGTGACGCTCTCGATGCAAGCAGAGGAATGGTTGCGATGAGCCAGGACATCACTCCCAGGAATATCTATGGCAATCAGGGATCCAGCAGAAGCTCTTCCGATTCTTACGGCTTCCCATCAACCCACTCTGCGCATTCATCTATCTCCTCAGCCAGCACCTATCCGTCCTACTATAATAGCTCCGTGGCCGACTCTTCTGTTACCGATTATAGTTCCGCATCCGAGTCTGTGGAGCCCATGACCTCGCGGACTCTTCCCCGCCCATCAGCCCTGATTGGGACCAACCTACCGCCAGCACCACAGTCGATGATGGGACAGTTCAGCTCAAAAGTCTCGTCTAGCTCGCAGAAGAAGCATAAGTGCAAAATCTGTGACAAACGGTTCACTCGTCCTAGTTCGCTGCAGACGCATATGTATAGTCATACTGGTGAAAAGCGTAAGTAAAATCATTTGAGACTAAGCTGATATTTTTAGCTGACGATTTTTCTTTAGCGTTTGCCTGTGAGGTAGAAGGTTGCGGCCGTCACTTTTCAGTAGTTTCTAATCTGAGGAGACATCGAAAAGTGCATAAAGGCGAACGCGATCATGACCACCCCTCCCCGGAAGATACGTAATCGACATTGAAATTGTGCAATCTATACGTCCGTTCTACTTCTATCTGTATTTGAGATCGCAGACCCGTTCCGATGTTCCGGAAATTTCCGATGCTTACCATTTCGCTTTGAGATATCCTCTGCGTTTCCGTTGTATCGCAAGTCTGGTCTGTTTGTCTTGGGTTTGCTAGAATGGGTATTGACGAAAATAACACGTCTGAGCCTTTTTGACTTAATGTCGGTCGCTACCCAACCCCTTACCTCGGTTATTGGGCACAATAACCTTACGACTAGAGGTGAAAGGAGTTGGGGTGGGAAAAGGCGTTTGAGTTGGTCTGCTATCGTTTTCTCATATTTTCTACGTGTACCAACATCTGATGTTGCGTTGTCTTCTCATACGTTACCAGCCAAATTTCGGCTGATCGGTCCGGGCACGCTCATTCATTATACCCTTTTAATGTTTTAGACTCTCTTTGGCGCCCTAATCGTATTTTTGCGAGAGTGCACACATTTTGTACAATAGGCTGGCTTGGGGCGGATTTTTTAGATACCAAGGCCATAAAGGCATTAGGCGTGAGGGGAGGGGAGATTAGCTGTCACTCGTTTGACAAATAGAGGACAGGTTCTTGGAATTCGTTTTGGGAAAAATAGAGTCCATATCACGTATAGCACAGCATGCGGCCCCATTTTGGTGCAATATCATCATCGTCGTCATGAGACTGTAATGGGCTATGGAAGGTCTCAGGTGAAGTCGTGTCCACGGTGCCAACAAGCACCGTAGCTAAGGAATGCCAATAAGCCAAAGAAAAAGCCACCGACGCCATCACACTCTGCAAGCCCTGTCTAGCGCAGACCCTGATCGCCGCTCTTATTTACTCTTCATCCGCTGAGCAGGGGGGGCAGGGGGCAGGGGGCAGTGTAACGTTACCTTACGTTACATTGGAGCGCCCAGCGCCCAGTCGGCTTCGGTTCGGCCTGCGAAAAGTGGTGAGCGGCTTGTTAACCCGACCAACACTAGGAGAGGTCTTGGAGGAAAGGGCAGAGCGAAGCTATCTAAAGTTGTGGCTCTTTGCTTCCGGAAAAGGGGCAGTTCACTCCCTCTCCGCTCCTTGCTCGCCGCTGATAGGTTTGACAGCGGCGCAGTAAGCGTGAGCTGTGCGTACCCGCATGTGCTGGAGTAGCTAGTTAAAAAACAGGGGATGAGCTTGCTGGGATCACACCGGTGGGTTTGCAATAACGAAATACCTTTTTGATTACTTGCTGACTATTACATCTGTTGGTAGGGGAGGTAGGCGGACATTCACAGGAGCTTCCTGCGATCACGTGATAGCCTCGTTTGTATATACAAGGGGGTAACATCAATGCGCCAGACGCCCCCCCTGCTAGTACAGGTCAAGAAACAAGCGAGTCCAAAGTGACATAGCGGGACCAGGTTATTTTGTGTACTGTACTAGCGGGGGCGTCTGACCCATTCATGTCACCCCCTTGTAGATTTGTTCTTCGTGACGACTCCACCTTATGGAGTCCACACACCGCCATACACCTGCATTCCCGTATGACAATATCTACCTCACGGTTAGATTTACAGTGGGTATGGTTATCTTTCTGAACGAACAAATATTTAATCATATCGCACCCAGTACGTGGATGACGAATATACACTCAATTTCTCCCTCTGAAATTTTTTCGGAGTTTGCCTAGGATAACTATCATTCCACAACTAATTTCCTGTATAGTATACTTCTGTTGAAGCCTCGCATACGATTCCTTATATTCCCAGAGCTTTTGGGCTTCTAGATTCTAAATGATATGCAGGATTGTTCTAGGTCCACGAAAGTTGTAAAGTTTGTGCAAGGAACCGCAACCCTAAACATTACCAGGATACAGTAATAAACTCTTGGCCAATTCTCGTGAACGTCCAAACCTGCAAAAGCAGGCCACTGTTGTCTGGAAACCAGACTGAGTTAACTTTGAGATCAACCCAACTAAGAGTGGCCGCAAGCTCCGCCGATAGGATGCATGTTCTCGTTATCTTGTTAATACAGGGTATTTAGAATGTATCAATATTCCTTATGGGGCTACTCATCGAGCCTGCTCCTTTACGCGTTGAAGGGAATGTTCATGGATCTCAACAGAAATAGAAAAGCACAAGCATTCTATTTCAGTCTCTGCCATAGGTAATCTTTCCCCGTTTTGCTGGCTTGCCATCAGTTTCATCGTCCTCCCTATCCGCAGCTTTCTTCTTTTTACTTGCTACAGCTTTGCTGGTCGTGCTGCTGCTGGGTGTCGGGTGACTGCTCTCGCGGGCGCTAGGGAAGGATGAAGTTGGTGTAGGTGCATGGGACGGAGTTGTTTGTGTGGAATTTGGAGTGGGGGAATCCTGTCAAAAAGAATTAAAAAAATTAAGGAACACTTTTAGCGCGTTTTCAAGAGAGGCAGCCAGAAGAACATGTGATGAGCGCAAACTGGGGACATACCTGCATAAAACTTGCCGAACTCCTGCTGAAGATTCTATCGGCATCACTGATAGCGGCTTTACGACGTGTCGAAGTCCCTGGGCCAGAACCTCCTGTTGCAGCAGTGCCCGTTGAGCCCTTTATGTAGTTATCAAAACCCTTTATAATATTCCCTGCGGTTGTCTCCTCTAAGTACGAAGTCTCGACTTTGTAGATGGCCTCTTCGAGACCAGCCTGGAACATCAGCGCATGGTCCCCGACCATTTGGACATATGGTACACAAACCATGTTTTGGTCTAATAAGCGTTTCTTCTGGAGCGTCTCTCGAAGGTCGCGACGAAGCTTCTCGTAGTAGGGCATGCCGCGCGAGGCATCTTGACTAGCATTCGGCGCATTTCCTACGGGAGGCGCATTCTCAGACATTTATGCGGAAGCAGGAATGCGTCGGGTGTTGGTATGTGCTGACTGCTGACGGAAGTCGGGGATGCGTCTGTGGTGGAGGTTGTTCCAGAGCCTCGAACTATGCAACGATCTGCGCCAATTCTGCCACCGCCTTCCGTGACAAGTCAACACCAACTCTATCACAACCGCATTCATTATCAAAATCACCATACTTTTCGATCCCAACAACTCTCGCCGCTTGTGACGCTCACCAATCATCGTGCAGCTCTCTACGTTGCAATCTCTCTCTGAATTCCCTACATTTCCCTAATCTATATTTCCATGGATGCCAAAGAGGTTGAGCTTCGCGGCAAGGCCATTACCAAGGCCTACGCTGGCGGCGAGCCTTCCACTGTTCTTCAGGGCTTGTTGAGTGAGCTTCGCAAGGGAGTGCGTGCTACAGAGGATTTGCTACGTTCGACCCGCATTGGAGTTACAGTGAACAAGCTGCGCCAGCACAAAGACCCCGCAGTCGCCAGCCAGGCAAACGAGCTGGTAATAAAGTGGAGGTCTGACGTTAGGAAGGCAGGCGCAGGAACGTCTACACCGAAGACTTCTAACGGCACCGCATCGCCAGCGCCAGCTGCTGCCCCATCCCCGGCACCTTTAAAGCCTAAGGCAAAGCATAACGTTCCGCCAGAAAGCCGCAACGACAAGACCGATAAGGTGAATTGGAAAGTCACTGAAAATGACGTTCGAGATAACTGCGTGAAGCTCATGTACAACGGTTTGGCGCACATGTCAGAAGAGCGTAAGACCCCCAATTAAATAGGCGTGGCCCTGCTTGATTTTAACCTGCTAAATGTGGCTTCTGCACAGTTCCTGGTGATGTGCTTCGCATTGCTCGAGATGTTGAGCTCGCCGCATACAATACCTACCAGTCCGAAACCTCCGACCAGTACAAAACGAAAATGCGTTCCTTGTACCAAAATCTAAAAAACAAATCAAACCCAAAACTGCGGCGGCGAGTCCTTTCTGGCGAAATCACTCCCAAGAGGTTTGTCATAATGACTCATGAAGAATTGAAGTCGGCTGAGCGCCGAGCCGAGGATGCGCGACTAGAGAAAGAGAATATGAATCAAGCTATGGTAGCACAAGTGGAGAAGAGCATCAGCGCGAGTTTGACCTGCGGAAAGTGTCACCAGAAGAAGGTCAGCTACAGTCAAGCGCAAACGAGGAGTGCTGATGAGCCGATGACGACGTTTTGCGAGTGCACCAATTGTGGCAACCGATGGAAATTTTCTTGAATAAGATGTGTTAATGTCACACTTGGCTGCATGACATTTGTCAGCTTATTTTAGGTTATGGTTTCTGTGGTGTTGGGGTGGTGCAGCGATGGCGCTGGCGTTTCAAATCGGGGAGGAGTTGAAAATAGTTTGCCAATCGTCACTCCATGGATCATACTGCCGGTTTTTCTACAGTTTTCTGTTACTTCTGCATTTGGTCCTACATTCCAGCCGCGCAATATGCTTTGGTTCGACCCCTTGACGGCTACCTTAGCCTGGTTCCTCGCCCAAAGTTTTGGGTTTACATTACTACTTACAATTATCCCACATGACTCTCACCTCCGTGACGTAGCATAACTTGTGGGACTACTCATGCCTGCTGAGATAGGCAATTAGAAAATCCATATGAACAATTCGACTACGTTCCCTTCATAGGTATGAAACCCAAAACCTTCTATCATATTTCTTTAAGCAACATCTACGAACACTCTTTTCCTTTTCCCTTTTGCCTCTTCTATTTCCACTTCTTCGAGCCTTGTGGTTCCATTCTCCCTAACTTGGTCATGCAGGAATCTAAGAGCAGCGTGATTAAAGCCAAGGATGTCCTTTAATCCTCCCAATGTGTCTCTTAGGTCTACTCGCATAGTTTCCAGCAAGCTTTTGAGTTCACGGCTCGCTACAATCTGTTTCTGATGTGTTTTGAGCATGAAAAACAACACCCGGCATGCTAGAGATACATGCCACCGGTTGCGCACCCAAATGGCGATAAAAGTGAATAGAGCCGGCAAGGCTGAGAATGGTAGCACTAAGAGGGTGTCGTGCAGCTGGGCTGCGGGGATTTTGGACAGAGTGTTAAGCACATGCCGCTCGGCACTGATATTCCCAAGTGCAATGAAGAGGGGTTCTCGCTGAGGTGGCGCTATATTTGGTGCGATTGACTTCTGCAACCTCCAGGCTCTTACGAGATCCAAGTCTGCCATGCTTAGCTCCAAGGCCTCTGTGATCCTTTCACCCCCTGTCAAAGTCAACATAGTTTGTTTAGACGCCGCGACGACTTCATCCTGCTCCCCTTCCGGTTGGTCCATTCCAGTTTCTATTGATGTTGTTAAGGTCGATTCATATAATTCCTCCAGTTCCCTCTCCCGTTCTTCCTCTAAAAATATTGGCTCGTCGGTTTGCGACCATATCCTGATACTTTTGTCATGAGAGGCAGTCACGATAAAATCGCCCATTCGGCTTACTGCCATGGCCCATATTTCTCCATGGTGACCTTGAAGCTTTTGAATCTGCTCAAACTTGTCGCCATCCCAACTTTTGATGGTGCAGTCCTTAGAAGCACTGAAAAACAGATGACTTTCGTCTTTTGACACCGGGTGTGGTATGAATGAGACTTGCATAATACTATCGCTGTGGGCAAAGAACGCCTTGTGGCAATCGCCGAAATCGAGGCCCCATAGGCGGATGTTCTTATCCGCGCTGCATGTTGCAATGAGAGAGCTATCGGATGATACTGACATATTGAGTACTGGTAATTTGTGCCCGTATAGGTTGAGGAATAGTTTGAGAGAGTCTACAAAGAACACTTTGACTGTGTTGTCCAGAGTTGAAACGGCCAGCAGGCGGGAATCGGGAGAGAAGCACACGCTCAAAACATCGTCATCGACTTTGAGAGTTCGAGAGTGAACAAGCTTGAGGCGTGGAGTAGTGCGTTTCGTGCCTGGGATATCTTCGTGTACGATCTCGAAATTCCAAAATTTTACAGACTTGTCGGCACTCCCAGTCGCTACGGAGCGCCCGTCGGGATGAACATTCAGGGTCCATATCGAGCCATCGTGAGCTTTGATTCGGTCAATCAGTGTAGATGAAGCAATATCGAATATCTCTATCTCGCCGTCCTTGGTACCGACAATAGCTACTTTATCACCAGGTAGAAAGGAGCAGCAAAGTGCATAACCACACTCCAGTGTCCGTAGGCAACTTTGAGTTCGAACGTTCCAGACTTTGAGACTCCCGCTAGACACAGATGCTAACATCCGGTCGTCTGAGCTGAGGGCAAGGGCGCGGATATCTGTTCTATGGCCTGGTAGGTCAACAGAATATACTTTGTTATATTCTGGCGGTTCTTCGATCTCGGCCATCTTCGCTTTCTCTTTGTAAGGAATGTCATAAACCTCAATCATATTGTTGCCGGTAGTTGCCAGCAGTTGCAACGTCTTGTGGCCTTTGATGTATGCCCACATCATTGCCCTTACCTTCCCACCAGTACGCACAGTCACGTAAGGCACAAACACATCACTAACTTCTGCATCCCCTAGGCCTTTCTTCTCATCGACGTCGTCAGTCTGTATCTCCGCGTTCACATCTTTGATTCTAGTCGCAGTGACAGCTTTCTCTCTCCTTCTCTTGCGCTTCCGCGTTAAAGTTTTCTGAATCTCCCCTTCACTTCGGATTCGCCATATTTCTATGGCCTTTTCTGAGCCGTGGACAGCGATATAATCTGCTCGATCGTGGAAGATAACATCAGTAGTCTTGTCCTTGCCTCGGCGGTATAGAGTTCCTTGTTCGCGCAAGTAACGGCGCTCGATGACATCTCCTATTTGGGACGCAGATTCCCGCAAGCCCCGGATATCGATGGACCAGACTCTCAGTTCACCGTCATTTCCAGCAGTGATGCATCCGCTCCCATCAGGGGAGACCCCTAAGGCCCAGCATTCGCCGTTCGTTTGTGCCACGTGAGTTTCAATGCAATGTTGCGCTGTAACATCCCATATCTTAATTAGTGCATCTTTGCTCGTGGAAATAAGATAGACTTGGTCGGTAGTTGTGCCCTTAGGGATGGTATTCGAACCGTGAGTCTCGGCGCCTTCCACTTTATCTAGATTTATGAAATGAAGAGCGGTAATCTGTGCCTTGTGTCCCCGAAGCTTAAACAAGCCGATTTCAGCTACCAAGTCCCATAAGATGATGTTCGTGTCTCTTGAACCACTTGCCAAAAGCACGCCCGAGGCATTAAAGGTCAAGGTCGTGATAGCGGACCTGTGACCATTGAAGCTGATTATTACGGTTGCTATTTGGGAGTCCCAAATTCGAATGCTGCCATCGCCATAACTAGATCGGCACATGTCATGGTAAGCGTTGTATCTCCTAGTACTGTTCAGTTTGAAGCGTTACCCACCCAACGGCAAAGATATCTGGATCTGCTCCGCTACGAGTAACGGAAGTAACTTCAGCATTACAAGCAGCATCGCGCCACCTGCTCAGAAGCTCGCCTTTTTTTACGTCCCAACAGAGGACCTCTTCGTTAGCGCCAACATAGGCGTGACCGGCACCTGAAGGGCGCTTTGAGGCGTTTGGGATAAAGCCGTTAGTTGCCCAGACTAGGTTTGAAGAGGCTGAGTTTACAACAGCGAATGTTTGTGATTGCTCATACTTGCTACCGAGGTTAGTGCTAGCTCTAGGCCATGATCATTATACGTGAATCACCTGTAGGACTTGACCATTTTTTGCTTTCAAAGACTTCAAGCGAGCTTCTCTGAATTTTTAGAGGTGTAACTCAAACAGACGGGCTGAGTATACTTGAGCGTCGTTATTTTGCCCTTAGGAGACTGCTCATAGGGTGGGTTGTATGGCCAGGCTGTAGAGATGCAGGTTGGCCGTGTCTCGAAACTTTTTTTTCCTTGTCGAGTAAAGAACCCCACGGGCAAGCCACGTACAAGCCACGGACGCCACAGCGTCTGACCGAACTTGCTTCGATGAACCCTGGAAGTACCCGCGGGCATTGTCCTGCATATCGTTGTGCGCTCCCCTTCTACTTTTTCTGCCACATCACAAATCCCTCTAGCCACATCTCCTCTTAGAGACCTAGCCATGCTCCTCCTCGATTACCAAAACGTGCTCATAGAGTCTTTGCTGAGAGACCGCTTTTCGGGGCATGTTTTACCCCGCTGCCTGCTTGAGTCTAACCTCAATAGCTAACTGTTGCACAGAGCATCACCCGTATCAATTGATCAAGTGGTATCCGACTTTGACGGTGTGACATTTCATATTTCTACCCCGGAATCAAAGACCAAGATACTCGTCTCCATATCAGTCAAATGTTATCAGGAATTGGTCAAATATGGCGCTCGAGGAGTGCTTGAACGCGAGTATGGTCCTTATATAGTACCTGCGGAGCAAGGCTTCGATTTCTCTGTTCAAGTAGACCTTGAAAACCTCCCAGAAGATCAAGGTTGGTGCGTTCACCTAAGCGTAATACGACTGCTTACTTACTGTGCCTCCAGGCGCACGAGATGACTTAATCCGCCGTATCTCCCTACTCAAGCGTAACGCCATGGCAGCGCCATTTGAACAAGCATTTGACGAGTTTACTGAATTACAGGAGCAAGCATCCAAATTCACTTCCGAACAGGCTCCTCAAGGAGTTCGAGAGGGCGGCGAAGTCCGTGCCATACATTACCGGGAGGAAGAGGCCATATACATCAAAGCTAGTCATGATAGAGTCACGGTGATCTTCAGCACCGTGTTTCGGGAAGAGACGGACAGGATATTTGGTAAAGTTTTCCTCCAGGTATTTCATTACATTCTAGGAAACGTTAACGTTAGTGGTATTTCTCTGATTGTCTGCTTTTACAGGAATTTGTGGACGCTCGCAGGAGAGCTATTCAGAATGCCCCCCAAGTACTTTTTCGTAACGACCCTCCACTCGAGCTCCAAAATGTTCCCGGCCTTTCCGCTTCCGGGGCTGGCGAGATTGGTTACATCACCTTCGGTTTGCCTATTCAACCCATATTATGCGCAGCTGTACTAACGTTTTCAGTATTATTTCCGCGACATTTGACAAGACAGCAGCGAGACGAGGTCATATCTCATATTCAGACTTTCCGGGACTACTTCCATTATCATATCAAAGCATCAAAGGTCAGAGGGTTATTTCTAAGTGTGATATAAAATTATTGCTAACGTAAAATATGGCAGGCCTACATCCACTCCAGGATGAGAAGGCGAACAGCTGATTTCCTGCAAGGTCCTGAAATCCCTTTCTCAATATAAGTAGAAGCTAACAATGTGAATAGTTCTGCGAAGAGCAAGACCAGAGGGTGATGAGAAAGAACGGAAAACTGCCAGTGGCCGTACATTTAAGGTGCAGACTTGAGCGGGGCTCGATCTAGATGTGCGCTTGACAAACTCGCGAGAGAAGTCGGGTTTGGAGTGATACGCATGACAGACCCTCCAGTTTTGTGTTACAAGGGAGCGGATAGAGTGGAAGTACCAGGCAACCAGGAAGAAATATGTACTTCAGTTCCAGCTAAGCCCATGCGGTGTTTGCTGACGAATGAGATTGTGACTATGAAGTTAAACAAGGTCTTCTCAGCACCTCAGTATTATGTCAGAAAATAGAGTAGCCGAGCTGATTTGTCCTTCATTTTTATTGTCTTCAGTGGATACTGGTGGCGATAATTTTGTGTACGCCACATTTGATTTTCCTTTGACTGCTCGATCTGGCGGGTGTACCCGTTCGGCCTGCTCAGATGAGGTAAAGCGACAACACACAACGCAGCGTTAACGATGCGATGGCCTTGGTCAACAAAAGAGTCTCAAAAGGAAGACATCGACGAAAATTCTCGTCTCTTCCCATGGTCTGACAACCTAGATGCGACCGGTTGGTCGGAGTACGCCGAAGCACGTACCGTTGTCCCGTCGCTGTTACTTACTGTTGCCACCCTCGCCCTCATCCGCGTCTACAAATCCTACCTACGACGCATACCGAGTGTCAACCATATCAAACCGGATCTTTTCCGACGGCGAAGCCTTTTCGGAAAGGTAACGAGTGTTGGTGACGCAGATAATTTTCGGTTATTTCATACTCCAGGCGGAAGGTTGGCGGGATGGGGTTGGTTACCATGGAAGATAGTACCGAGTAAGAAGGAAGATCTTGCTGCTAAAACTGTAGGTCACTGCTCGGAAAGAAATCAAGGCTGGAAATTGTTCTTCATTTGAACAGGCACTAATAGATGGTGTCTCAGATTCATATTCGAATTGCTGGCGTCGATGCACCCGAATTAGCACATTTTGGGCGCCCGGCACAGCCATTTTCAGCGGAAGCCTACAAATGGCTCTCCAATTATATCCTCCATCGCCGTGTGCGTGCCTACATCTACAGACGGGACCAGTATGACCGCGTTGTAGCCATAGTTTTCGTCCGAAAACGGCTGTTCAAGCGGGATGTGGGTCTAGAAATGCTTAAGAAAGGATTGGCAACAGTTTATGAAGCTAAGACCGGATCTGAATTCGGGGGTTTTGAGAAGCGGTATCGACAAGTTGAGAGGAAGGCTAAGAGCGATAGAGTTGGTATGTGGTCACAACCATCGCTATGGGCACGGTTACGGGGAGAAAAGGGCAGGGAACTTGAGAGCCCAAGGGAATATAAAACGCGGATGGCTGCTACGGGTCTAGAAACTGAGGGCAAGAAGAAGGCTCGTTGACGCAGGCAGCAGTGAAACTGTGCAAGCAAATTAGACATATGTAGTGGAAGCAGGAGCGGTAGGAGGGTTTGGTAAATGGGCCACAGGAGCAAAAGACTCGTGCAGGGTGATGGCAGTGGGTTAGGAGAGCTCAGACAAATTGGGGAGCCCTTGTGACTGAGCAGAAACTGAGCAGAAGCAGAGACTGCCAATCCGGCTAGGTTGTGAGTGATGCAATATTCCATGCAAAATGCAAAAAAAATTTCGAAGATCATGTCCGATGACCGGGCGCTCTGCCTTCTTCCCCACAAAGGCTCGTCAAAGCCCCGACGTCTCGCCCTTGCCTCTCCTCTGCTCTGATAACTATTTCCTCGCGGCCTGCTCTGCTACTAGGCACCTAAACACCCAGGCGCCCTCCCTCGCTCAGCTCCCCGTTCGCTTGTGCCCCTCAATTGCAACGCTCAACTGCAAGGCTTTTGTCGTGTGGTGCCAAGCACTCAGAGCGTATCACCGCTCAGAAGCGAGCTGTGCGGTCGCAAGCAGTCTCACGGCAGAAATTTCCTCCAGCTTCATAAAGCCCCGCGACAGAAGTGCAAAGCTTCAAATTGGGCCCCAGCGCCTCAATTGCACTCTGCTAACCTGTCCACGATTCTTAACATTTTCTACAAGCCTGTCGACCTCTACAGACAAACTTTCTCAACACTGTCGAGGCTGAATTGAGCTCTACAAGCTCTGAAGCCCTGAAACTCTACTGTAAAACATCTGCAATGGCCGCTTGCGGGCGTCTGGCACGCCGCACGCCGGCCCTGCTTCGCCAATGCCGCTTTCCTGCTGCTTCGACGCCCTCGCGCGCTCTTACTACCTGTGCCTCACTTCCGCTACTCACAGTACGGAACGGGCATAAGTCAACAACATATCGTCAGCTACGAACTTTCTCGAAAGTCGCTGCCTCCAGAATTGCGAGTCAAGAGGCTCCAAACGCTCAAGCCTACTTGAACAGTGGTCATATTCTAGGCGGACGAAATCTAGTTGATGTGACAAAGGTGCTTGTCATCGGGAGCGGAGGTCTTAGCATCGGCCAAGCAGGAGAATTTGATTATTCTGGTAATTTACCGTTCTGCTACCTTTCCCCAGTGTATTATTTATAAGCTTACTTCTGTGTTTTTGCCCCGCACTAGGATCACAAGCTCTTAAAGCCTTAAAAGAGGCGGGCGTGCGATCGGTTCTCGTTAACCCAAACATTGCTACCATCCAAACTTCCCACGTTCTTGCAGACGAAATATACTATCTTCCCGTCACGCCCGAGTATGTGGAATACGTGATCCAGAAGGAGCGCCCTGATGGAATATTCCTCAGCTTTGGTGGTCAGACCGCTCTCAATCTCGGAGTGAACATGAATAAAAAGGGCATTTTCGAGAAATACGGCGTAAAAGTTCTGGGCACAAGCATCAAAACCTTGGAGACAAGTGAGGACCGTGACCTATTTGCAAAGGCATTAGATGAAATCAACATTCCTATCGCCAAATCCATTGCTGTTGGCACAGTGGATGAAGCTCTCGACGCTGCAGACAAAATTGGTTATCCAATTATCGTCCGAGCTGCGTATGCCTTGGGTGGGTTAGGATCAGGTTTTGCAAACAATCCAGATGAGCTCAGGGATTTGTCTGCAAGGTCCCTAACTCTTTCGCCTCAGATATTGGTTGAGAAATCGCTGAAGGGATGGAAGGAGGCTGAATATGAAGTTGTGCGGGATGCAAGTGACAATTGCGTTACGGTCTGCAATATGGAAAACTTCGATCCCCTTGGGGTTCACACGGGTGATAGCATTGTTGTATCCCCAAGTCAAACATTCAGCGACGAGGAGTACCATATGCTTCGCTCGGCCTCAATTAAGATCGTTCGTCATTTAGGAGTTGTGGGCGAGTGTAACGTTCAGTATGCTCTTCAACCTGACGGTTTGGACTACAGGGTGATCGAAGTCAATGCTCGATTATCTAGGTCTTCGGCGCTTGCTTCAAAAGCCACTGGCTACCCCCTTGCGTATACGGCCGCAAAGATTGGACTTGGGCATACTCTCCCTGAGCTTCCAAACGCTGTCACGAAGACTACAACGGCAAACTTCGAGCCCAGTTTAGATTACATTGTCACTAAGATACCTCGATGGGACTTGGGTAAGTTCCAAAATGTCAAGAGAGACATTGGGAGCTCTATGAAGTCTGTCGGTGAAGTAATGGCGATTGGTCGGACGTTTGAAGAATCTTTTCAAAAAGCCTGTCGACAAGTTGATCCGAAGTTTCTAGGCTTTCAAGGTGGCAAATTTGAAGACCTGGATGACGCACTGAAGAACCCGACAGATAGACGCTGGCTCGCTATTGGCCAAGCTATGATGCACGAAGGTTATTCAGTGGATAAAGTACACGATTTAACAAAGATCGACAAGTGGTTCCTATACAAGCTGCAAAACATCGTCGACTGTACACACGAGCTCGAGGATATTGGTAGTCTGTATGGACTAAAGAAGGAAATAATTATGAAGGCCAAAAAGTTAGGATTCTCCGACAAGCAGATTGCAAAAGCAGTGAACAGTACTGAAGACGAGGTACGGGCACGGAGAAAGAGCTTTGGCATTAGGCCATGGGTCAAGAAGATCGACACTCTAGCTGCAGAATTCCCAGCTGACACTAATTATCTCTACACGACGTACAACGCTTCTTCACACGACGTGAAGTTTGACGATCATGGAGTTGTTGTCCTTGGAAGTGGCGTCTACCGTATAGGTAGCTCGGTGGAATTTGACTGGTGTGCAGTTAACGCCACGCTTTCATTAAATAAACTCGGCAAAAAGACTGTGATGATCAACTATAATCCAGAAACGTACTCAACTGATTTCGACGTGGCCGATAAACTCTACTTTGAAGAGTTGAGCTATGAGAGAGTTATGGACATATACGAACTGGAGTCTGCCAGTGGGGTGGTTGTTTCTGTGGGGGGCCAGCTCCCCCAAAACATTGCATTGAAGCTCCAGGAGTCCGGCAAAGCAAAAGTACTTGGCACAGATCCTAACGACATCGACAAAGCTGAAGACCGCCATAAATTCTCCCAGATCCTTGACTCGATTGGTGTCGATCAACCGGCTTGGAAAGAATTAACATCTGTTGAAGAAGCAGAGAAGTTTGCTCGATCCGTCGGATATCCTGTACTGGTTCGACCAAGCTACGTTCTATCTGGAGCTGCTATGACCGTTATATATACAGAGAGCGAACTCAAAGATAAGCTACTCGCAGCGAGTGACGTTTCACCAGACCATCCGGTTGTCATCACGAAATACATTGAAGGCGCCCAGGAAATCGATGTAGACGCTGTGGCGTCTTGCGGAAATCTGCTTGTCCACGCTGTCAGCGAGCACGTTGAAAACGCTGGTGTCCATTCTGGAGATGCGACGTTAGTACTGCCGCCCGTAAATCTCGACAAGCAAACAATTGGGAGGGTGAAGGAAATTGCCAAGAAGGTCGCCAACGCATGGAACATAACGGGTCCTTTTAATATGCAAATTATCAAAGTAGATGATCCTGAAGGTGGAGAACCAAAGCTGAAGGTTATCGAGTGCAATCTCCGCGCTTCAAGATCCTTCCCTTTTGTCAGCAAGGTTCTAGGAACCAACTTCATCGACGTTGCTACCAAAGCCCTTGTTGGTAGAGAGGTACCAGAGCCAGTTGATCTCATGTCAGTCAAAAGGGACTACCTTGCAACGAAAGTACCGCAGTTCTCGTGGACCCGTCTCGCGGGGGCGGACCCCTACCTTGGCGTGGAGATGGCGAGTACTGGAGAGATGGCTTGTTTCGGCAAGGACCTAGTAGAAGCATACTGGACATCAATGCAGTCAACAATGAATTTCCGCCTTCCGCAGCCGGGTGAGGGGCTTCTCTTTGGCGGCGATACTTCAAGGAATGAATTAGTCAAAATCGTGGATTACCTAAATCCACTTGGCTATAGGATGTACGCCGCGAACAAGGAAGTCAAGAAATATTTAGAAGATGCATCCCAAGATGGGAGTGTGGAGGTGGAAGTTATAGAGTTTCCTAAGGAAGACAAGAGAGCGTTGCGCGAGGTTTTCAAAAAGTATGACATCCGCGGCGTCTTCAACCTAGCCAAAGCAAGGGCTTCCTCACTAGTTGACGAGGATTACGTGATGCGGAGGAACGCCGTTGATTTCGGAGTACCCCTATTTATGGAGCCTAAGGTAAGTCAAAGGAATAGTTCATATTGAATCTTTCTAACTGAATTTCAGACTGCGGTGCTGTTTGCTCAATGTATGAGTGAGAAATTACCTCGTAAAGAAGGAATCCCGAGCGAAGTGCGCCCTTGGAGTGCGTTTATTGGTGGAAAGCCTTTGTAAATTTTCGCGTTATGGGACACGATCTAAAAAGCTTCTACTTTTATGTATATATTCTCGCACGTTTCACAACAGTATCAAAAAGCGACAGTAATTGATATGAATCTAAAAGTTGAATGACTTTGTTGATCTTTCTGATTGAAGCTAGAACGGGATTTTATGAATCTCATGTGTTTTATTGCTTGGCAAAAAGGGCGAGAGGGCAATAAATAGCTACCAGCTATTGTGTCTTGAGCCGTGAGCGATTCTCCCGTAGAGCATCAGAGCGCTAGTTCATCGCCGGAATCTGATTCATCTGTTTGAAACTTGCGTTTTTGTGTAAGTTTACTCAGTGTGCATTGTGTCTGGGGCGGAAGTGTCGTTTCATGTCGGAGTAACCCATTCTTCAACACGCCGTTTGTTTTTTTGCGACCTAAAGTTCGTCGGTTTCGATGTGTGGGAGCTTGAGAGACTATAACCTCGCTTATACTCAAGAACTTCGTAGAGTGCAAGCTTTCTTGATCAGAATTCACAGTCTTCACACTCTCATGTGAAGGACTTGGCTCCTTTGTCTTCCGAAAGTTGGGTACAGGGCCTACTTTTGTTGTCTTCTGAACATTTGTTAAAGAGCCAGGTTCGATTAGCTCTATGATTTTGGGCAGGGGTCTGGTTTCTGATGTGTCCGGAATTTCCGGTACGGCACTATTTTCTCTTATGTCCGGAGTTTCCACGGAAGCAGTGGGATTTCGTGCTTTCGGCCGTTCAGCTGAGTGCGGAGTGATGCTCATTTGAGACGTCCCGATTGCTCTTCGATTACTCTTATTCGTTGGTAAAATACATCCTGCTTTTATTGGAGAGCTCGTAGTCTTTGATGTTAAACTAAATTCCGAGCGTTGATGGTGAAGATTGGGAGAGCTAAACTTAGGTGTATTCGATTTTTCTCTTGAAATGCTTGGTTCGTAGTGCGATTGATTTTCCTCTATGTTGACATCGTCATGAGTAGACTCTAGTGTTTGCCGGGTTCTATTCTTCAAATGCTTATGGTAATGAAACTGGACTGTATAAGGAGGGATGTCTGGCCAATTTGAACAAATCGTTGCCCAGGTGTATTGGTGTTCTTCTTTCAGCTTGATTAGAAGATTGTCGTCTGCCTCAGAAAACGTAAACCGAGACTTCCGACCACTTCCCACCCTTTTAGCGGATGTATTAGCGGGGTAAGTGTGGTGAGATCTATCCAGGTGGCTCGGCAATATTTGTTCACTAGATGCATCGGCGTCATCGGCGTTGCTTTCTGATATGTTGTCACCATAATTGTCATCCACGCCGCGGCTATCTTTCTGAGGGGTTTCTGTAATCGCTGAAGACGCGCCATGATCCATGAGAAGTTGTCTAGCGGCCGGATGTGCAGGCCGAAATGATGTGGACGCTTCTGGTAGAGCCCAAATGCTCCCAGGCGGGGAATACGGCGAACGTGCCAATGGGACGGATCGTGATTCGGGTAAAAAGCGCCGGGTAGGCGTTCGAACTGGCAATTGAGGGGCTGACCATTCAGAATCGGTGATAAATGCATCTTCACGCCATTGACCCATGAACCGTGCAATCTGCAATGCAATACTTTGGCCTAAGGCTTCAAAAGTAGCAGCATCAGGTCTTCTTCCTAGACGTTTGTTTGTGGGGTCAGTCAGGCGCAGTTGCCCCCCGTTCATTTCATTCAAGTTGATGTTTGTTCCGACATGTGACTTATGAGTGTCCTCGATAATATTAAGGTCGCCATTAACATTGGTTTTAGTGATGTTTCCAATGACGACATCACCTTCACAAGCCTCGAATTCACTGGTATCCTATGGCTATGTGAGCACAAATATACAAACATATTAACCAGCGTTAGATAACCATAAATCACAGGAAAAGTTATGGACATACATTTGTAATAGTACCGTCTGAGTGGCCGACCTCATCTGCCAGTTCGTCGGCATCACCATCGCTGAAGTTCTTGACCATGTCCTCCGTGAATACCCTCAGCATCCGACCAGCATCCCTATCCCCAATATCTTGCTCGTCGCGCATCCGCGAGATATGGCCATTGTTTACGACGATCTCGCCAGTTTCAAGATCAATCTCGTCCCCCACATCAGTGAAATCTTTCGCGTACTTCATGAAAATATCTTCAAATGTACCTTTGAGCCGAAGATCATTATATCGGCGGTCGCGCTCAAGCTCAGACATGCCTTCGCGGTCGTCTGGCATGGCCATCCGAAGTCGTTTCGTAGGGCGTTCCATCGTCGACATAGGTGTGGTAAATAAAGGGGTTGGTTGTAAACCAATGAGTTAGTGGAATTAATCATAGGATGGTGTCGAAGGACGCGAACAGAGTAACGAACCGTAGTCGTTATCTCGGTCCCAGACGATCAACCAATTATAAGCTGCTTACATAACAGATTAATCATCTTATGTTGTTGTCGTCTGGTACTTACCTCAGCGAGCTCAGACGTGATTTTTTAGCTAGCGTTGGAATAACCTACGCCGTCTTCCGAATTGCAAAATCACGTCTGAGAGGGTTTGGTGAGTTTTGTTAAAATTTTAAACAAAATCCGTAAAACGGAGATTGCGGATATCTAATTTATTTATTTATATAACGCGTTGTTATTACCAAAAGTTTATATATTATTTTTAAGATTTAGGGCTTCTAAATGGTATGAATTTTATAATACGACTATTGCTTAGTCCTAATATTAATTTCGTTAAAGTTAAAAAACGCGTTATTAAAAACCTAAGAATATATTTATCTTATTAAATAGTCTGCTAATATTGATAAAACTATATAGATATGTAGATATCTACTACTTAAAGCCATTACAATACTTAGTAGGTGCTGTAGTTGGGTCCTTCCTTAAAAATATCCTCCCTTGGCCCGGAGTGCCTTTATTACTGCTAGGCGTTATATCCGCATAAAAAACCTACTATGGCTCTGAAGAAACCCACTAGACGTTAGGGTCGGAAGCCTATAGTTGAACGGGAACGCTAGTAGGTCTCGCAGAGCTTATAAAAGCTAGATAATCGTATACGGGAGGATCTTACGTCCCTAGTAGAGAGGCGGTTATGGGACATATAAGACGAGCTTTTGGCCTTACGGAAGGCAAGTAAAGACGAATAGTTAAGCGCGATAGATAGAGCTATTAAGCTTCTATATCCGTATAGCGGACGACCTAGTTAAATTAAGGTGTTAAGACGGGTAATATATGGGCGGAGGGACTTGTTTCTAGCGGCGAAGACATTATAGGGTAAGAGTATAATAATATAGGCAATTCCATTACTAATTTAAGCTTCTGTTGCTATTATTGTGTTGCCTTTAAATATAATTGGAGAGGAGCAGCTGTTAAAGATATGGGCTATCCTAGGAGCAAATCCCGTATTTATATGTGTGGAGGTGATAAAAGTGTATGCGGATATCCTAAAATATATTAAGGCGGGTTAGTTTACGTATATTCTAGTATCGCTAGAGTTGCTATTAAGTAAACGGTTTCACTATATCCTTACTTAGCCTGCTTTTCGCTCGCATATTTTCTTAGTTATAATTAATAAGTGTTACCTAGTTGCTAACTAGGGTAAGAGCTTCCGGCCCTATTATGTACAGCTCTTTAAGGTTTAATCACTGCTTAGTCTAATAGTGCCGTGGTTTATATATACTGTAACACTTAATAAGGAGACGTATGCGAAGGTAATAAAGCTGGTGGGGTTTTATTAGAGTATAACGGATTTTAAATGAATAAATATTAATCGGCCTGACCTATCCATTATTAGGGGCTATATTAAGAAGAGGGATAAGAATAATTATAAGGCACTATTCTTTGTTATTAAAGAGGCATTTAAGGAGGCGGTAGTAGAGGAGGATTATATATCCGCGACCCTTGGCCAAATATCCGTAGGGTCTAGTAAAATATCCGCATTATCCAGCCAAACGCCTGTAGCGCCTAGTAGGATATCCGCATCTTCCAGTTAAATACCCGCTACCTCTATTTATTAACTAGTTGGGCAGATCTAAAATCTAGCAGGAGGCACTGTATAGCTAAAGGGATAAAAGGTTCTAAGCCCCGAATTAATTCCTAAGATAATTATCTTTCTTTATGCTAAAAATTATATCTATAGGTGTTTAAATATGATTTGTTTATGGCTTATAACTAAGGGCTATACTATAAAGTAGGCTAAAATAGTAGTGCGGAGTTATTATGCGATATTATCCGAATATAATAAGAGTAGGGAGTATCGAAATTTCTATATAGAAGACTTACCTACCCGCATTCTTATTACGTTGGATGCCCTAGCCTATAGTGCGGATATTTTAGATATTATCCGTTCTATTATATACGGTTATTATTCCAACAAAAGCCTAAACATAATACTGTAGTGATTTAGACGGGCTGTTTAACGTAATAGTATTACCGGATATGCAATTATCCTTATTAAAGACTAGTATAAGGGCGCTCTTATAGATATTGCACTGCTAAAGCGAAAGTCTTAAAAACCTATAGCCCCTCTGTCTACCCGACTCGGCCGTGACTTTATTACTGCTAGGATGGTAATATAGGAGGATAGGGTAGCGGATTTCGCCAGCGATCTGGCTTTATTCGTTATAATTAATAGTAATATTATCTCGCAGGTATCTACTTGGGAGGAGAAGGATTAAATACTTAATAAGAATATAACATTATTAGCCCTACTAATTGAGTATATAGAAAAATAGAAGAGGGTGAAGACTAATATAGAGAAACGAGCGGTACTTCCAGATATATTATACAAGCTCGCGAATAAAGCTACTAGATGTCTACGCAATATTCTACTTAAGCCGTATAAGGAGACGAGTCCGTTATTTAGAGGTTCACGCTATTACTCTAATTGCGATAATTTATTGCAGGCTTATAAGGAGTATAATATTGTCGCACTATATACTAGGAATATTGCGAAGAGCAAGTACTTAAAGGATCTATTTATAAGTATTAAGAAGTGGATTAAAGGATGGCTTAATACGATATACTAGGATATAGTTTAGAGTCTAATTTCCAGTTATATTATATCCGACGATTAAATCCACATGCTTTGTATCCAACCTCCACTAACTTATAAGGGCCTTAAGCGGATATTACCCGAATGGGATTACAGCTTCCTAGGAGATAAAGTAGACGCGCTTATCCGCTTTATTTATAAAGAAGAAACGCAATACTCTAGTACTAGCGTCTTATAGGCTGCGTCGCAATCTAGTAGACGTGTTACTGTATCTAGAAGCTTATTATAGACGCCTTTACTATTAGTGGGTTAATGGGGACCTATTAGTGCATTAACTATAAAGAGTGCTGGCCTTAATTAACCGTTGCAAACCAAAGTATTACCGCCCTTATAGCTATTATTAGTATCTAGCTCGTAAACGGATATAACTAAGTCTTAAAGAACTTAGCTTGCATTAACCTAAGACTTATAGGCGAACTGGTTCTAGACTATATATATTACTCTATCGCAGTCATCTTAATAGCTAGATATTTAATATCCGTATACTCTAGATACACGGCTACCTGCTTAAAAATCGTCTAGTATATATCCGCAGAACCCTTAACTTAACCTTTAGCATCCTAATAACTCCCTATAGCGCCTTTATTATTCCTAACAGCTTCTTAATATAGCTCTGTATAATCCTTATAATTTTCTACTACCTTAGTTTATATCTTAGAATAACCTAGGTATTAGTCCGTGGTATAGCCCTTAAGCTTCGCAGCAGAGGTTTAATAGTATTATTAGCTCGAATATAGGTGGCGCTAGTTTATAGCGTGGTGTTTAATTTCCGCAGCGATCTCCGCGTGCGGTTATTGCGAATTAACGTGGCCTTGTTAATAATCCTGCTGGTAATAGTCCGTTATCGGCAGCAATCTATAGTAATTTAGTGTTAACGGCAATGGCAAACTGCCGTATTACGGCACCCTCTATAGCAACTTAGTAGTAGGATACTAGAAGGGAATTAGCTTATATAGCGGGTGTGGACGGATATCTATAGGGTTAGTATAGTGGTTTGGTAGCTTATCTATTAACCTAGGCTTATCGCTTATAGTGGCTTTTAAATAGTTTGTTTAACCAACCGTATACTAGTGCTTAATAACCACATGCTTCGCCTAGTAGCTTATTAGTATAGTTAGGAAGCTTATTTTAACGCGCAGACTTATAGGCTAATATATTAACCACTATAGAGTTAGCTCCCTTTTAGCGGGTAGAATTAACTAGAGGTAAATCTAGCACTTACCGCCGCTTTGCTTAAGTAAGAAGTACTACCTCTACTTATATAGCTAGTGCTAATATAACTCTAAGCCAGTCTCTTTAGCTAATCCTCCCCTTTAGAACTGTACTAGCTAGTAGTATGACCTTAAAAAAGACGTAGAGATGTCTATTTGC
This sequence comes from Cenococcum geophilum 1.58, assembly GCF_001692895.1. Classification (NCBI taxonomy): domain Eukaryota; kingdom Fungi; phylum Ascomycota; class Dothideomycetes; order Gloniales; family Gloniaceae; genus Cenococcum; species Cenococcum geophilum. Next base: position 265,438 of record NW_027137583.1, on the reverse strand, counting down.
TAATATTAGTGGTAATATAAGTGTAAATAGGCCGCGGCCAAAACGCCGGATATTAGAGCTTATAGCGCAGTATTAGGTCTTAGCCCTTAGAGTAATCTAGATATTAAAGCTTATAGCGTAGTATTAAATTTAAATCCTTAGGGCAGCCTAAGTGTTAGAGCTTATAGTGCACTACTAAGTCTTAACTTTTAGACAAGCCTAAGGTTTAATATTCGCAATATAGCATTAGATCTCCGATTACGAAAAATTTTAAAGTTTAATATCCGCGGCGTAGCACTAGTTCCTAGGTAGTAGGAAATCCGGAAATTTAGAATTTGTAACGCAGTATTAGACCTCCGCTCCTAGAAAATCCTAAGGCTTAGGATTTGAGTTGTGATACTAGATCTCCGCTCCTAGGAAACTCTAAGGCTTAGGGTTTGCAAGCTAATGCTTAATCTCCGCCCTTTAAACTAGGCGTAGTTTAGAATTCGCGTGCTAATGCTTAATCCCCGCCTTTTAAATTAGGTGTAGCTTAGAATTTACAGTCTAATATTTAATCTCTGCTTTTTAAACTAAGCGTAGCTTAGAACCTATAGCCTAGTGCTTAATCTCCGCCCTTGGTTTTAGATATAACGCAGCTTTAGCAGGTTAGTATTTAATATTCCTTAGTATTTTACTTATTTATTGACTTAACTAAGACTTAGGTAGAGCTCTAATTAATATTTAAGTATTAAGTGTTAATCTCCGCATGCGCATTTAAATAGTCTATTAGATTTTTATTTAGAAAGATATTAAAGTTTATACCTAAAGCTCCTGAAACCTATAGAACCTATATTATATTAGCTATTTAGTTTAAGTGTTATATAAGAGGTAGTTAATATTTACTAAGGTGAGTCACTATAATAGTGATTATTTATTAGTAAGCTAATTCGATAAAATCTGCAGCGCGGATATTTACCTTTAATTAACCTCCGCACCTTTTACCTCACAGCATCGCACCATAAACTTTATTATTATTGTTTTATCTACTATTTATTAGCATACTACTATCTATAATGCCTTCCTTTATACCTCTAAATACGTTTAATAGCTATTTAGTTGAGGAACTTAATACGCGCGACGTTAATGATAAAATAATTAAGGACGCTTTTAAGGACGCTTTTTCTTTCACTAATCCTTTAGAATCTCTACCTAGAGAGTAAGCTTTCTAATACTAAATTATGCCTATAGCTAATATAATTTTAGGAAATATATACTAAAGCACTCTTTGTCGGATCTAGCAGAGTACTATAATAAGGTTATTATAAAATCCGCTAGAAATCTGCCTACCTCTTTACTGCCTGCCTCTTTGCCGCCTACCTTTTTACCGCTTACCTCTTCGCCGCCTACTTTTAAGCCGCTTGTTTCTTTGTTGCCTGCTACTTTTAAAAAGTTTAATCCTTATTATGCTTCTACTTCTCTTAAGAGGTAGACTAATAGGATTGCTGTGTAAAATGTTTAGTATAAGATAGCCTTTAAATCGTATATGTTAACTATACTCTTTTAGTGTCTTGTCTACTAATTTACCTCTTATAGTAACCTAATAGAAATGTTGGAGATTTTAGATAATGATAAAGAGAATAACCTTAATGACGCTGACTCTCCTAAAAGCCCTCCTCTATCCTCTTATAATCTCCGCAGCTCTTATAAGCTCCGTAGTACGTAAATAGCCTAAGTTATAACGTTGGATATTAACACAAACAAGCGCCTTTTTATTTAAGTGCCGTTAGTAAATAAATGGTATACCCTAAAAGCTGGTGCTTGGGAGAATATAAAGGAAGCTCGCTAGCGGATATATACCCACGTCTAGAATATTAAGGGTAGCTTTAGTATGCTGCGTAATCCGCTATACGCTTTATACATTAAGTAAGACTATAAATGTTGCGTTTATAAGCAGAACTCTAGGTTATATTTTAGAGGTACGTGCTTAAGATATTACTTAAGTAGTAGGTTGTGCGAAAAGGTAATACGCATATAGGATAGTTCGCTAAGACTGGAGCCGGTTATACCTTAGTGCAAAAAATATGCGCAATTAGCTTCTACTAGTAGTCCAGCTAGAATGCCTACTAAGAAGGTATAATATTTGCATTTTAATAATACGGATATTACTAATATCCGCATAGCTTTGTACCCGCACTATCCCCCCTCCGGAGACCTCTCCTTCCCCTAAGACTTTTACTTATAGTAATATGCGTAGCTATAGGGGCACCCGTTCCGCCGCCGCTTCTCCTACTCTTTTACTAATTCCTAGTACGCCTGGTGTTACTTCTGGTACTACTACCGCTCCCACTAGCACGGAAAATGTTAGGGTATATTCGGTAATTACTATTTCCGTACGTGTTAATATAGTTTGTAAATAAGTAACTAAGATAGCGAAAGATGTTTGGGCTATAGATCGCCAGTTAAGTAAGCTTAAAGATTCTTTAAGTAAGATAAAGGATAAGCTTACGTTTATAAGGCGTAGTATTATAGCACTTATATATAACGCCGGGTTACTTAATATAGAATTTAAGTAGATGCCGGTTGGCTGTTACTGCGGGTTGACTGTTATTACGGGTTTAGAGTAATAAAATAGTAGCTTTTACCTCTCTACTATTACGTATGTATTTAGGAATTAAGTCTCTACCTTATATTTAATAGATATAATTAATATTATAATATCCGCATAAGCTAAGATAAAGATATCTATATAAGTTAAGATAAAGATATCCGTATAAGGTAAGATAAAGATATTTATATATCCGTACCATTAATAATTACTAAGGTAAGTTATTATAGTAGCAGTTATTTATTAGTGAGCTAATTTAATAAAATTGGTAGCGTAGATATTTACCTTTAATTAATTAACCTCCGTACCTCTTTTTCTACTAACCTTTTACCTTACAGTACCGCACCGCAAACTTTATTATTGTTGTTTTATTTACTATCCCTTAGTATTTTACTGTCTGCGATGCCTTTATTTACACCTGTAAATAATATTAATGTAAATAATAGCAGCTAGGTAGTTGAGGAACTTAATATACGTAAAGTAAATGAGGATGCTGTTAAGTATGCTATAGCTGCTCTTACTAAGCCTTTAGACTCTATTCCTAAAGAGTAAGCTTTTTAATACTAAATTATGCCTATAGCTAATATAATTTTAAAAAATATATACTAAAGCGCTCTTTATAGGATTTAGTAAACGATAAAAATATAGATAGAGCGAAATCCGCTAAAAATCCGCGCACCTTTTTACTGCCTACCTTTCCGTTACCTGCATCTTTGCCATAGACTACTTTACTATTAGTTTCTTCGCCGTCTGCCTCTCTACTACCGCTACCTAATACTTCTAAAAGGAGGCTTGATAAGGCTTATTTATCTTCTTTTCTTAAAAAGTAGGCTAAAAAGGCTGCTAATACGAATCTAAAGGCCAAGATAGCCATTAAATCATATATGTTAGTTATACTGTTTTAATATCTTGTCTACTAATTTACCTCTTATAGTAACCTAAATATTTATAAGGTTTCTTTAGATAGTAAATCTTTAGACAGCGGCAAAGATAAAGATTTTAATAACGCCGACTTTTATAATCTCCGCAGCCCTTATAATCTCCGTAGTACTATAAATATAAACGAGTGCCTTTCTATCTAAGTGCCGTTAGCGAATAAATAGTATACTCTAAAAGCTAGTATTTGGGAGAATATAAAGGAAAGCCGCCAGTGGATATTAACACACGTCTAGAATATTAAGGGTAGCTTTAGTGAGCTGCGTAACCTGCTATATACTTTATATAAGAAGTATAGCTACAAATATTGCGTTTATAAAAAGGATTCTAGGCCTTATTTTAGGGGTGTGTGCTTAAAATATTATATAGGTGGTAGGTTGTGTAGAAAGGTATATACTAATAGTATACTATTATTCTGTTAGCTAATACGCGTATAGGAAAGTTTACTGGATCTAGAGCCAGTTACACCTTAGTGTAAAAAACGTGCGAAGTTAGCTTTTACTAATAGTCTAGCCGAAACGCCTATTAAGAAGGTATAATATCCGCGTGTTAATAATATAGATATTGCTAATATCCGCATAGCTTCGTTCTCGTACTATCCCCACCCGCGCTATTACGCCTCCCCCCACTAAGACCTCCCCTCCTATTAAGACTCCCACTCGTAGTAGTATACGCGGCCGTAGAGGCACCCGCTTTGCCGCTGCTCCTTTAACTCTTTTACTAATTGCTGGCACGCTAGGTGCTGCCGTTGCTGCTACCGCTTCCGCTAGCACGGAATCTATTAGGGTGTATTTAGCAATTGCTATTTCTATGTGCGTTAATATAGTTCGTAAACGGGTAACTAATATAGCGAAAGATATTTAAGCTATAGATCGCCAGTTTAGTGAGTTTAAAGATTCTCTAAGTAAGATAAAGGATAAGCTTACGTTCCTAAGGCGTGGTATTATTACGCTTATATGTAATGCTAGGCTACTAGATATTAAATATAGGTAGATATAAGTTAGCTGTTGCTGTAGGTTGGCTGTTACTAGTTTACAATAATAAAATAGTAGCTTATACCTTTTTGCTACTATATACGTAGGAATTAAGTCTCTGCCTTATATTTAATAGATATACTTAATTAATATTATAATATCCGTATAAGCTAAGATAATAATATCCGCGTAAGCTAATATAAAGATATCTATATAAGCTAAGATATAGATATTTATATATCTGCACTACAAAACAGCCCACTGCTACGTTATATACTACGCACTAAGAAGATCATATGCTGGCTAGAGTTAATATTAATAAAAAGAACTCGATTAATATATTAAGACAGAAACGTACTAAAAGCTTAAGTATTTAAAAGTCCTCTAGCATATTATCTGTAGCCTTATTAAATCCGTCCTTATAAGGGTCGTATAGTAAACCGCTAATATAAGACATCCGCATATTAAAATTAGTAATGCTGCTCTATAAGAGCCGCTCTAATCTAAGTTAAAGAATAGCAGGTACCTTAAACCTAACGTCCCGTATACGCTAACGCATAATAGAAGTATATCCGCAATTAAAACAATACATTACTGTTACTCTTAGCATTTATTAAGTAACTTATACACTAACTATTATATATATTAGTAGAGGTATAGGTGTAATATTAGGATAATAAACTATGTAAATATATTTAGCAGCTTCCCCTAGTACCTCTATATTCTTATTAGCATCACTAAAGCTGTATATAAGGGGATTAAATAGCAAACCGGCTGCAGTTAATAGAAAGGCGTTAAATATATTTACGCCGTCCTTTACGAGTTTCTTATATCCGCGCTATAGAAGCAAAGGAGCCTTAAAATCCACCGAGCGCCGCGTATATTATATAATTAAATCCTTCCTAATCTGATCTGTAAGATAGCGGATATCCAGCGCTAGAGACTTAGTTGTATGTTTGCTGTTTATACGTTTACCAAATATACGCTTAAAAATATCGCGGAGCGTGCTTGTATAACTTATTATAAAAACACTCTATTTAAACAGCTCGTCTATGCTAAACGTCGAATTCCTGCGCGTCTAGAGCAACTCCTTAAGTTAAAGATTTAGTAGTTTATTAAGGCGATCCGTCTTAAAGAAGCTATCTAGCCGCCCTTAGAGGTTGACTAAACTATTAGTAAGGATAGCCCGTTAAAGCACTAGATTATAAGCGCTTGTTCTAACTAGTCGCTATAGGATTAGTATATTATATATATAGTTCTTTAATAAGCTTCCAGCAAAGTATAAGTAAAGGTGGGGGATTATACGCTTTAGTAGTCTGATATCTATATACTTAATGGCGTATTTTAGAAGCTTATAAGTATTAATAACCTATAGGAACCGGATATAATTAAAGAACTCCATATTATAGTTATTAGTGGCGGAGCTTAATATACCCGCAGAGGACGACGTTGCTGCTAGCTAACGTGCGTTGGCAGGTAGCTTTAAGCGCTAATTTGTATCGCGGTATATATCTCTTAAAAAAGCTGCTGTGCGGATATCCTTAATATGCTCTAGAAATTGCTATGGAGATAGGTTTCGTATATATTGCTTAGCCTTACCATCTGCCTTAATGTTGCACTTATTGCGGATATAGAGTAGGAATAACGTAATAACATAAGCGTTAAAGCTTTAGAGGATTAGCTCTTCCATATAATAAAACGGGGCTTTTTTCCTAGAAATATTGCGCCGTCCTAGGTGGTTTATATAGGCGTAAAGCGCTAAAAACTGCTGCGTGGCTTTTTTACCCCTATAGAATGTACGCATAACTATATATAGGAAGTTCAATCGCATATGCTATAGCCCTGGAATAGGCAATACCCACTTATAGCTATTATACGCACCTTCCGCCTTAACCCGCTCCTCTTTATATAATTAGATAAGCTTTATAGTTTTCTAATCTCCGTATACTAGGAAAAGCCAGTTATTAAAAGCGGTTTTATAATTATACTGCAGTTATTCTAGGAAGATATTCTCTATTACGCGATAGTTACCGTTAATAGAAGCCTCGCTATCTAGAATAGGTCCTAAAGTTATATACTTTATCCTTCTATAAGGGAGAATATTAACTACTAGTATACGCGGATATTTAATATCCGCGTTAGAGTCGAATATACTATTAACTGCAGTAGAATACGCGTATTAGATAGCGTCCGTAATAAAACTTATAAATATTTACTTTTAAAGGTTATTAAACCTATTCCTAGCTATATTAACAACCTTATCTAGCTTAAGTTAATGAGTGTTATTTAATATTAACTGCTTAAGGCCCCCTTTAGGTATATATACTCCGCGTAAAATCTTTTCTATAGTATGCGAATTAAACTCGCTAATCTTACCGATAACCTAATATTAAGTTTTTTAGTAATAGTTAAAGTTATTATAAATAATGCAGACATTATTATAAATAGACAGAGACTTAATTAGTTTCTTAAGGGTTATTAGCGCTAGAAGGCCTAGTAGAATTAATAAAACCTTCCTTAGAATGTTTAGCTAGCCTAAGCTTTCTAGCATTAAGAGTTTTATAACTATTAATTAGACTAAAACTATGTAGAAAAGATAGCACATAGCGCTTTATATTAAGTGCCTAAAGATATAAACTAAGTAGATAGGCGAAACCGTTTACGGAGTTTTAGGTAAACCCTAGTAGAAATATAAAGGCAACTATAACTATATATCTACCGTACGGATCCTAACTACGTTCCTCTCTATTTAGTACAGATATCCCGTTAATAAGCTAGAATAGTAGCGGACCGTACTGCTAAATAAATTTGGCTATATTCTTAAGGTTAATATCCTTAAACTCCATATCTGGAGTCTATGTGTTAAAGGGGCCGCGTTATAACTATAGTTGGTAAAGCTCTTTCCGGATATAGCGGATAGTATAGGTTACCAGCATCGTATAAATATTAGGTGTGTTAATAAGTTCTTCTTATATTTCCTTATCCTCCAGTAAAGTAATAAGTAGGTCCCTTGCTTTTTTCTTTTTTCTATTACCTCTATACCCGTTCTTGCTTTCTAAATACTTAAAAACCAGCCTATAAAAAGGCCAACCCTATTTTTATAAAAGGTCCTTAATAATATTAACCTTTTTTTTTTTTAACGTCCTTATCCGACTGGTAGATAGAATATCCATAAATGGAATATCCGCAGATGGAATATCTGTAGATAAAATATCCGCAGATAGAATATCCGCAGATGGAATATCCGCTAGCTATAAAGAGAGCGGGCGTAGGCGTAGGCGTTTAGCGTTAGTGGTTACTACGCGGCTTAATAGTGCAGAGGTGGAATTATAGCCTCTACCGCGGTGACTTCCTCTTAATATCGCGCGGGTATAAGGAGTTAAGGATCTTATAACTTATAAAGTGGGCTTTTCTCTATAATTTGGTATAATTTTTATGTTAATAGGTATTGTAGAAGGGTAGATTAATTTTGTTAAAGTTAATAAGGTCTTCTTATATAAACTATATTTAGGTTTTCTATAAATCTCGCTAAAGTCCCTTAGACTAAGAAAATGATTGCCGTCCTAAATCAGCTTAGTGGATGGTGCGGATATTTCTATATCCGTATAATCGATTTCTTAGTCTAAGCTTTTAAGGTAACATCGACTACGTTATCTCGTTCCTAGACCTTCTTGCTAAGGCTTACCTTGCCAAGCCGCTAGCCGCTTTTGGCAAGACCTTCGTTAGAAGGTCTGGTACACGGTTCGGATTTTTATTAGTCCCGCGCGGGGTATTTAGGCCTATATACACCTACTTTAAGCCAAATTGTCTTAACTTCTATAGCTCCCTAAGCTATTCCTAATNGCTAGAATTACCAAATCAAACCTGGCGAAGAAGACTACGTTGCCCGATTTGCCCGATTCCAATTCGTTATCTCGTTATCGCGCCCGACGCCCCCGAGTCGTAGCAGCCGCACCTTTCTCATGACCTCTTCCTACCGCAGCCAGAGTACCCAAACCGACGAGCCAGCTTTAAATAATAACTAAGGACTACTAGTAGGTATAGATTTGCTTTATAGAAGGGGGTAAGCTTTTAGTAGAGCCTCGCGCAGAGCTTTAATAAAGCCTTATGTAGAGCTTTAGTAGAGGCTTACGCAGAGCCCTACGCAGAGCTCCGCGTAGAGCTTCGTGCAGAGCTTCTGCAGAGCTTCGTGCAGAGCTTCGTGCAGAGCTTCGTGCAGAGCTTCGTGCAGAGCTTCGTGCAGAGCTTCGTGCAGAGCCTCCGTACGCAGAGCTTCGTGCAGAGCTTCGTGCAGAGCCTCCGTACGCAGAGCTTCGTGCAGAGCTTCGTGCAGAGCTTCGTGCAGAGCTTCGTGCAGAGCTTCGTGCAGAGCTTCGTGCAGAGCCTCGTGCAGAGCTTCGTGCAGAGCCTCGTGCAGAGCTTCGTGCAGAGCCTCGTGCAGAGCTTCGAGCAGAGCCTTGTGCAGAGCTTTGAGGAGCTTAAGCAGAGCTTTAAGCAGAGCTTCGAGTAGAGCTTTAAGTAGAGCTTCGAGTAGAGCTTTAAGTAGAGCTTCGAGCGGAGCTTTGTGTAGAGCCTTATATAGAGCTTTATATAAATATATAGGCGTATAAATATATTTTTTATACTAGTAATTAATTATAGAATTTATAGAAATAATTATATAGGAAATTATATAGATATTTATTAATTTATTTATAGTAAGGCTAATAATACTATACGAAGGCGAACTTTTTTGAAATCCGTCCATTTAATTAGACGCCATAATCGAAGTAATTAAGCCCATTTAAAGTATATACTCCACTATATAAATATATACCTAAATAAAGTATTAACTATGGAACTCATTACCACCCTTATTCTTAATAATTAGAGTTTTAATCGCAGCCATCCTAGCAACTAAAGCCCTTATTCTCTCTTGCGGAAATAGCTCCTACCCCCTCTTTAAGCTCTATCGATCCACTCTAGTATATATAGGGCCCCCAATCCCTTATAATTGCAATCCTTATAGATATCCAGGCCCCCTCAATAGCGTTTATATTAGGAGAGTTGCTAACGTGCTTAAGAAGGGGTATTCCTGCTTTTTTAAGGGTAGCCAATTAGACGGATTTTAAAAAAGTTCGCCTTCGTACGGCTCCTAGATCTAGGGCCTAGGACTAGGTAGTAAGGTATTAATAAAANGCTCCTTAGCGCTATTAGCTAAGCTNTAAATCTAGTACCTATATAGAACTATAGGGGTTTATAAGAGAATATTACGCGCTATACTAGAATATAAAGTAGTAGTTNTACTAGTAGACTTATATATTAATATAACTACTATATAGAGAATAGTTATAGTATAAGGCTACTTAGTAAAAGAAAATATACGCTAAATACTAAAACGTATATAAGGAATAAGACGTATATAAGGATCGAGGGCCCCTTAAAGAGGTAATACGCCTAAGTATACTAGCTAGGAAGCCCTCTACCTATAAGTAGTAAAGAAAGAAAAGAAAATATAGGAACTATTAGCTTACTAGGTGGAGACCTAGCGCTGTATTAGTAGAGATCTACTATACTTATTACAAAATAGGTAGACCTTAAATAGAAGCGATAATAGAAGGAGGTAGTAAAAATATAAGAC
>NW_027137583.1:249933-252812 GCF_001692895.1 Cenococcum geophilum 1.58 | reverse complement strand
TATATAGTAGATCTCCACTTATACTAGTGGCCCCATATCCTCTATTATTATTATAATNCTCTACTAGCGTGGCNNTAAGTATTATAGTAGCTCTTATATTTCCTATTCTTTCTCTACCACTTATAAATAGAGGGCTTTTTAACTTATAAGCTTAGGCGTAATGCTTCTTTATAGGGCCCTTGCTCCTTATATACGCTCTACTATTTAGTATATCTTCTTCTTTACTAGGTGGCCTTATACTATAGATGCCCTCTATATAGCAGTTGCTTCTATATATATGTCTAGTAGCAGTACTACTACTTTACGTTCTATTACGGCATATAGTGTCCTTTTATAGGCCTCTATAATTCTATATAGCTATTATTCTAGCTATTATTATATATCTCTAGTAGTTTAGATATAAAGAAAATAATTAGAATTAGAAATAGGGGTAATCCCTATATAATTCGCTTTTATAGCCCTTAATTATAATTTTTATAGTACACCCTATTAGAAAGGCTTAGATAAACTTAATTATCTANTTTAGTAGGCCTTTATTTCTTAGGATTTATAGAAGTCTCTTATATAATATATTATTAAATATTTCGCTTAGGTCTAGGCTTAGTATAGATATAATATATCCTAGGTAAGCTTACTATACCGCTTAGATACTAGAGGTAATTAGGAAAAGGGCTAAAAGGGTTAATATTTTCTTTCTTAAGCCTATTTATATNTACGGTAGTAGCTTTTATACTTCTGCCGCTTCTTATATACGTTTTATAACTATCTTTTTTAAGGGCCTTTTTAGGGTTAGTAGTTTTCTAAAATTGTCAGATAATCTATATTCTCGGTGGCGCAGGACGTGCACGAGTCACGTGTACGGGGCCCGTGCTTTGTAAATATCTTCATCTAAGCCTAGGGGCCCTAGGTCAAGACATCTACAAGATTATCAATCAATCAACCCATTTTATTAATGAATAGCTCAATACGAGTTTCGTGACAAAAATAGAGTAGTCTTTTTTTATACCTTTTATAAGACGACTATAGTTATTACTTTAAAGTATTTAGGTAGTTTGCCTCTCTAAAGGTAGGTAGTTACGACGTTAGCGAATAGTATTACTACAATAAAGAATTAGGAAAAGAGAGATGAATAATATCATTGTCCCGAAGGATCGATCATTATAAATACCGTATAATGGAGAAATTCTCCGATAGCGAAGAATATATTATTCCATGATGAATGGCGAAGAGAAAGAACTAAATATTATATATCTCAGTCTAATCATAATTCATCATATATCTGATAGGAGAGACTATTGAATCACGATCATTGCTCAGATATCTTATTTGTCATAGATATATTATATATCAATGGTCAAGATATATTCATATCATCACTTCTTGACACTGAAGTCGCAAATTCATATCTGCGATCGAATTAAAATAATCAACCCAGGGAGTATATCAAGATCATATATTCATCGCATTGTTTGGACGATTTCTGATCAAATCAATATCGTAAATCGTATATCAACTGAGCTATACTAAATTGAATTCTTGAAAATGAATCATATAGGATTGGCGTATCAGCTTTCAGGATATATCAACATCCTGGTCATCTCTAGGTATACGTAGAGTAATCAATGGAACTATAAGATGAATATATCTTTCATTATATTTGTCTAATATATCATTGATGACATTTTCTATCATGATGGATGTTCCTGATCGGATCGCATATATAACTTTAATTCTTCATCTAGAAGGATTGACTTCCAATTCACATAATATTTATGACGATTTTCATGATTATAGGAGGTAACTATATGAATTCCTATCTAGATATATGCCGGATTGTAATGATATTATGACAGATTTTATGATCAAATTCGGACTCTCTCACATGATTTCCATTGGATCCTGAATTCCTCATCGAGATCAAAATCGAATCTCGATATTTTTTCAAATCCAGATATTCTGAATCTATTTTAGATTTGATATGCTTTATCTCGATTATGACACTCGGGGGAGAATTACTATCGCGCGATGAATTCTTTCTATTATATATTTGTACTTAATATGACTCCGACTCTCTTATGACGATCGCGCATTAAAGAGTCTTCATATATGGATTTTGGGCCTATTAGTATATGACACGATATTCTAATTATTGCATGTTTGGACGATTCTATATAATGACTCTCCTTTAGAATAGTAATCATATTTCATATAAGGATTTCTCTCATTTTGCGAGATTTCCGCTCCGACGATTATCATGATATGTCTAGCTCTAATGATCTCTTTAGTATTGCTATATTCATTGATGAATTTTCTTATGATGAGGTTTCACCGGATCGGAGATGCTCTCTATCTGCGCCGATGACTATTTATCATATTGCCGGATTGTGATGAATATCCGCATTTTCGCCATTCCATTACATAATATCGATTATTTATTTCCGCGATGATGATTATCTCGATAATCCCGGGATTTCTTATACGGATTTTCTATTATATTTTCCTCCCATCTTTATCGTCGCGATTAAAGATTTTCTTCTAAGGACCAAGAAATTTCGAATGAAATAATAATTCCCTGAAATCGCATATACTTCATTCATCCGCTCGACGATTTCTCTGCGATCCCCTGAAATGGATAAATATGAATGATCTATCTTATCCTTGATATATTTATTATTATTCCTTTTATAATTTTATAATTATCTCCAAGAAAAATCGCGCCCGATTTTTCTCTGGAATACTTATAATCATCCGATTAAGATGGGGAATGGATAATTATATTCAATATATGATAATCATTTCTTTAATTTCTTGGATATATTTTCAGGGATGATCATTCGCAATTCCGATTTATTCGTTAAATTTCGATATCATTTTCGCCC